>NW_028277030.1:129477500-129628917 GCF_059951505.1 Python bivittatus | reverse complement strand
CTCTCTCTCAGCACCCCACATGAAATGAAGGGAGGTGGAGCCCCACAACATGCCTACTCAGTGGCTTCCCCCATGTTCTTTGACATACGGAGTGCCCTGACTTCCAGGCCTTCCTTGGCTATTCCACAGGGCATTTGGGTGCTGTATCACAGCTGCCTTAGTTTATGGATTTCTTTTGTGTTAGTCTTTAAATGTTATCTTGTTCCATTTTAAATCACTTCAAGTCCAAGGAAGTAAGCAGTATATAACATTTGTATAAATCAATAAATAGTCTGCATGACCTAACAAAAAGGCCCCATACGGAAAGACAAAACAGCCTGCAGCAACTGGTGCCTCAGTTTTAGCATGACTACAGAGAACACATTCTCTCATGCCCCAGCCAAACATACTTCCCACTAAAGAAGAAGTTAAAGGAAATATCTTCTTCAGAAGGACTGAACCATCTTAGCTTGTGAACCGGAAAGTCAAATTTAAGTTTCCAGATGACATCAAGAATACTTTCCTTATTTTTTCAAGCTGATGGAAGTTTCCAGAAGAAATAGTGAAGTCTAAAGTCATCTGTCTAAAGTCATTTCAACAGACAAAAAAGGGATTTTTAAACCTTAAACCCAAGACATTTCTCTGCAGATATTTTGTACCCCAACAAAAGTTGAAGAGCGCTTGGGTCCTGGAGAGTATTAGGATGAAGAAGGTATTCTGGTTTTACTTGTCCTGGGTATTATAAATATCTACTGCATCCAATATAATCCCATTATTTCTGCTATTCTCTTATTAGAGGAAGAATCATGTACATATAATACAAATTCTGGAAAGGTGGAAATGTCCACATAAATGAAAGAGGCAAACATGTCCAATAATTGTGTTGCATTTTGATATGACCACTTTTCCAGTAAGGAAATAGAACTGAAATCCCATCAAATCCTATCTTTGTATACATATGTCTTCCACATTTTCCAGCCATGGGTGATCTGGAGAAATCTTTTAATTGGCTTGGATTTGTGCAGTTTGCGTTTCAGCTGCTTAAGCATTAGCTAAAATGAAACCGTATGATGTGATATTCTAAAGATGTTTAGGCATGTTTTTTTCCCAATAATAAAATAATTATACATAACTAGTCATTTTTACTTCAAGCAAATTATGTCCTGTTGAAGCATGAAAAGAGAGTTCTTGGCACTCTTCAGAGTTCTTCTATTCTTATTTTTTAAATTATTATTTGACAATAGATTTCTATGTGAATAATATGTTCAATAGCAGTTAGTGGCAGAATAGCATTCCAAATGGGCTCCTTGGTAAGTTGTGTCTAATGCTGTGGTTCTTTTAAACGAACATTGATACCTTTTTATCAAAAAAATTGTAGTATCTTTATTATAGTCACTAACCAGCATTTTATACTATTTTTATAAAAAGGTTAGAAAGCTCAAATTTAGATATACTAGATTTGCTAGATGATTAATAGAATTAAATTGGTTCAGCTAGAAAGCACAATGAATACAAACTGTAAAATATTAAAAATCTAAATGTTTAAAACTAATTGGCTAAACTGAAAAACTACTTTGTGAATAAGACAGTAAACTATTAAAATAGTAAATTACTAGTGAATGTGGGTCTGGGTGAGCATCTGTTAGTGCCTATATATGTATGTGTTTGTGTGTAGATGATAGATAGATAGATAGATAGATAGATAGATAGATAGATAGATAGATAGATAGATAGATGATAGATACTGTAGATAGAGACTGTGACTGTCCTAGAGATATTTATGTCCGGTCTAACATAAAAAGCAAATGAAATCATCCTCAGGACAGATGAAATTTCTATTAGGTAGTGGAGTTATGAGGGCAGGGCACAAGTTGCTGGGATAGGACATTGAAGGAACATGTGGGTGACAGTCTCTTGTACCTCCAGGTCACAGGGGCAAGTTGGCTTTGCAAAAGGGGTATAGTACTTTCACCCCAGTACTACAAAGGTAAGGCATTAAACTGGGCTAAGGAAAAAGCTCTACATTATGTTGGGCAGGTAATATTGAATAGGTAATTTGCTGGTGTGAAGGGTTTCTTGTTTATAACCTGCCAGTATTGGTTGCCTAGATTACCCTGCTCTATCTTGAGAGCTACAGTTGTCTGAAAAAGAAAGTACACCCTCTTTGAGATCTATGGTTTTATGTATCAGGACATAATAAAAGTCATCTGGTTCTTAGCAGTTCTCAAAAGTAGGTAAACACATCCTCAGATGAACAACAACACATGATATATTACACCATGTCATCATTTATTTTACAAAAAGAAAGTCAAAATGGAGAAGCCATGTGTGAAAAACTAAGTACACCCTTACTGCTTCCATAGGTATGAAGAGGCTAAGTAGCAACCAGGTGCTACTAATCAAATGCCCTTGATCAATTGATTATCAGCAAGTGTGACTATCTCTATAAAAGCCAAAGTTTTAGGAGTTTGCTGGTCTTGAGCATTGAGGTGTGTGCTAACACAATACCAAAGAGTAAAGACATCAGCAATGATCTTAGAGAAGTAATTGTTGCTGCCCATCAATCTGGGAAGGGTTCTAAGACCATTTCCAGACAATTTAAAGTCCATCATTCTACAGTGAGGAAGATTATTCACAACTGGAAAACATTCAAGACAGTTACCAATCTTCTCAGGAGTGGACGTCCCAGCAAATTCACCCCAAGGTTAGACCGTGCAATGCTCAGGGAAATTGCAAAAAATCCAAGAGTTACATCTCAAATTCTACAGGCCTCAGTTAGCATGTTAAATGTTAAAGTTCATGATAGTACAATTAGAAAAAGACTGAACAAGTATTGTTTGTTTGGAAGGTTTGCCAGGAGAAAGCCTCTTCTTTCTAAAAAGAACATGGCAGCACGGCTTAGGTTTGCAAAGTTGCATCTGAACAAATCACAAGACTTCTGGAACACTGTCCTTTGGACAGATGAGACAAGTGGAGATGTTTGACCATAATGCACAGCACCATGTCTGGCAAAAACCAAACACAGCATATCAGCATAAACATCTCATACCAACCATCAAGCATGGTGGTGGAGGGGTGATGATTTGGGCTTGTTTTGCAGCCACAGGACCTGGGCACCTTGCAGTCATTGAGTCGACCATGAACTCCTCTGTATACCAAAGAATTCTAGAGTCAAATGTGAGGCCATCTGTCCAACAGCTAAAGCTTGGCCAACATTGGGTCATGCAACAAGACAGTGATCCCAAGCACACCAGCAAATCTACAACAGAATGGCTGAAAAAGAAAAGAATCAAGGTGTTGCAATGGCCCAGTCAAAGTCCAGACCTCAACCTGATTGAAGTGCTGTGGTGGGACCTCAAGAGAGTTGTGCATAAACAAATGCCTGCAAACCTTAATGAACTGAAGCAATGCTATAGAGTGGGCCAAAATTCCTCCACAATGATGTGAGAGACTGATAAAGTCATACAGAAAACGATTACTTCAAGTTATTGCTGCAAAAGATGGTTCTACAAGCTATTGAATCATAAGGTGTACTTAGTTTTTCACACATGGCTTCTCCATTTTGGCTTTCTTTTTGTAAAATAAATGATGACCTGGTGTAATATGTCATGAGTTGTTCTTCTGAAGTTGTATTTACCTACTTTTGAGAACTGCTAAGAACCAGATGACTTTTATTATGTCCTGATACGTAAAACCACAGAACTCAAAGAGGGTGTACTTTCTTTTTCACATGACTATATATCAAACACCCACTGCCAGATTGCAGCTCTAGCTCTTGATAGCCCCATGACCAGGACAGCCTGACATGAGATGTTGTACTGGCATAGATCATTCTGAATTCTGGTTTTCCAAAAAGAATTATCTATCTATCTATCTATCTATCTATCTATCTATCTATCTATCTATCTATCTATCTATCCATCCATCCATCCATCCATCCATCCAGATCAATAATGGTGGCCAAGGAATCACTTAAAAGGCGAAGTTGAGCCAGAAATAGAGGTGCCATATGTGAACCTTAAATTCCAACAGGACCATCTCAATTTCTAAATTGAGTGCTGCATTTGAAATACAGCAAAGTACTTGGGCAAGTATGCTTCAGTATGCCCAAGTGATACCCCTGCTTTGCAAGCTGCATTGGTTGCCACTTTGCTTCCAGGTGTGATTCAAAACATTGGTTATGATGTATAAAGCCCTAGGTAGCATAGGGTCTAGTTACCTGAGGGACTGCCTATCTCCTGTGGCAACAGCCCAGCCAGTTCAATCCAACAGGGTTGGCACACTTTGGGTTCTTCAATCAGGCAATGCCATTTATCTGAACCCAAAAGTGTCCCTTCTCTGTTGAGGTGCCTGTTGAGGAATGAGGTTCCCCCTGAGATGGCATCTGGAGAGCCTTAAAGACTTGGCCCTTCTCCCAAGCATTGGGCTAGGGTGGTTGGAGCCCATTGTGGATATAGGACATGTTTCTCTTCTTGACCAGTTCTGCCATCTTGTTATTAGTATTGTTATATGCTTTTTGTATATTTGTTGTTTGTTTTTATGCTGTGGGCTGCCCAGGCTCAGTTGGAGTCAGGCAGTGTCCAAGTTGAATTAATAAATAATTAAACTCAGAGATAGATTTGACTTTAAAGAGTTTTATGGCAGCAGATATGTTCTTGCCTTGGTTAGTGTAAAAGGAGCCCAGTATGGCCTTAGCACTATTGTTGGCCTTGTCAGAAATATATTTAATTTGTTTATACCAAATTCCAGAGGGTTGGAATATGCCAAGATATTTGAAAGATAGAACCTGATCTATATTTTTATTGTTCATCTCCCACTGATGTCTGGAGCATCCAAGTCACTTCACGAGAACCATGATTTGGGTTTTAGGATAGTTTATTGTGGTTCCCCCCCCCCCTTCTATAGTAGTTTGCTAGAACCTGCAGACTTCTTCTAAAACTAAACTGAGTTAAGAAGAGAATGACCACATCACTGCATAGAGAATCACAGGTAGCTGCCTATTGTTAAGTTTAGGGGGTGGAATTCTGCTTTGGTTAAGGTGATGACAGATAGGTTGAACATAAATACTGAAGGGGTAGAAGGCAGCCATTTTTCACTCCTCTCTGAATTGAGATTATCGCTAGTATAGTCTGTAGGGCTTAAGACTGGAGTTGTGAGTCTGGGATCAAGTCTGCATACAGATGGTCCTGGATGCTATCACTGGCCAAAAGGATGAGACAGCAGAAAAGGAGAAGATTCTTTTCTCTTAAAAAAAAAAAATCTGGAGAACTGCCACCCTTCAGAGGTCAGTTTTTTCAAGGACATTTTCCTTAGACATTCATAAAGCTCCCTGTCCCACCTGTCAATTTTGTCACGTTTTCTGATTTAACACACTCACTATGACAATCACTGTGTAATCATAGTACCTGTGAGATTTTCTCAAATCAAAAACCTCAGCCAAAACAGGTGGGATTCCCTGGTATAACACAGTTCATACTGGTAATCCAACTACTTATTCACTCCAGAGTTGATTCATCACTGTTCATAATTCCCTATGATGGTACAGTATCTTCTTCCCAGTTTGCAGACCTTGATGCCCTTTTGTTTATGCAAACAAGCATAAACATAAGGGGCTGGCAGGAAGTTTAGTGCCTGTTTTAATAGAATACACACTTGGTGCTAAGAAACTTTACTGGGACAAAAGATGGAATGAGTTAAATATTGACTGCATGTTTGTTCTAACATCGCTATTGTCTAGCCCAAATGCACAGAAATCATCTGATGGAGGTCTGCCTGCAGAGTTGATATTCTAGTTTCTTTTGATTCCTATTAAAAACAAAATAAAACCAACTCTCAAATATTTCAGCCCTTTTTTACTCTCAGATGTAAAGGAACTAACGGCAGGATATATATGTATGTAAGCTTGTATGTCACACCAGTGAGTATGAAAAATAAGACATTTGTAATAAATAATATCTCTTGTATATTGTTTTCTCCAGCAGGGTAGTCACAGCAGAGTCTTTTGTGATGCTCTTGTGTATGTTATGACTTCCATAAAGGAACCTCAGTCCTGTTTGGAAGCTACCCTACCCATTCTGGAAATTATAGGACCATCTAATGAAGAGAGAAATAGCAGCAGTTTACAACTGGTGACAGTCAAGACATAGAAGGAATTCCATATGGTATTAGACAAGTGTATGCCATTGGATTATTGTAGTGATACTGCTAGGCTTGGGTTTGTTTGTTTGTTTGTTTGTTTGTTTGTTTCCAAGTAGAAAAGGAGGATTACACAACATTTCAAACATGAAAGTTTGATTTGGCTCTTGCTTTATTGGCGTGATGGCAGTTGGATGATGGTTCCTTCCCTTGTTATACTTGAACGGACATGCATTAATCATCCCTGAGAGATACATTTCAGTGGTATATTGAACAGGAACATTAAGGATTGAAAGGGAAGTGTCTGTAGGGCTCAGAAAGGCGCTGGAAGACCACCACTGCTTTAGCCTCCAAGCCCAGACAAGGTCAGCCAACTTCTGCCACCTGAGACTTTAAGTCTGACTTCAAGGACATGCCCATGTTAGTGTTATGGGTTTGTGGTTTTTTTACTTATATTTATACATTCAATTTATTCTTTGCCCATCTCCCCCCAATGGGGAACTTTGGGCGGCTCACAGAGTATATATATAAACCTAACAGTGACAAATCTTACAATTAGTGCTATATCTATTATGTTATGTGACCAGCAGGGGTCGCTAGGGGGACATCTGGGCTTTTTCCTCCTCCGTAGATCTTTCTCGCCACTCGCATCGATCGTCGCTTGTGCCAGTTGCATTCGGAGTTCAGCCAGCACCGGTATTTTGCTCCCCTGTGCAGCACCGCCAGTTCCTCCCATCTAAATGGGAGTCCCCATTTATCTACTTGCAGATGGAATAGCTTTCAAACTGCTGGGTGGGCAGGAGCTAGGACAAGGGACAGGAGGTCACCCTGTCCCGCGGAGCTGGGCCCGAACCGCTGGAGTGCTGACCATTTCTGACCAGCAAACTCCAGCGTCATTAAGCCCTTGTGCCCCCGCATTTTTTGTTTTCTGTTTCTGTCTGCCAGCCAAGTGAAAATTAATTCAAACTAAACTTAAACAGAAGAGAAGAGGAAGAAAGAATAAAAAGTGCAAGAAAAAAGAAGGAGAAAAGTGAGAATATAGTAAAGAAAGAGAAAAGAAATATATAAAGAAGTGACTTTCAACCTTCATCACAAGTATAAACAAATTTAGTGGCTCTCCATCCCCATGAGGTTACAAACAAATATCTCTTCATCCCATATCCCATCCCTTATCTACAGACAAATCCATAAAGCATCAACTTTTCAGTCCAGACATCAGCAAAAAGTCTATAAAGGATTACCAGCTTTGTAACAACATATCTTATTTTAACCTTGATCAACCAAATCAACTTTATATTCCTTCCTTTTACTTCTAACAGTCTTAATCTTTAGTTCATTAAAATATTGTTGTAGGATTTAATTTCTCTCCAATTCTTCTTTGTCCCATGGTACAAATTTCTTCAAGGCTTTAACAAGCCTTTTTTGTAAATCCAATAAGAAAAAATAATCCAGGTCACGCTCTTGGTTTATCATTTGTATTTCCCTTTTGATTTTTAAAACATCAAAACAGTTGATAAAATAAAAATTTAAAATATACAAAACAGTTTCTTTTGTATACCCAGTAATGTTGCCCTTTTCCAAATCATTCTCATTTGTAAATCCACTTTCGGTACCATCTCTATCTTGTCAGATGAAATTTGTTCCACATCTGTCATTTCTTCAATAATATCTTTTGGACATAGTCAGAGATAATTAGTGACACTGATGATATTGTGGCTACTAATTTCTGGCTCCATTCTTCAAAAGTCTCATTTAATTTTTCCAGCGTTATAGCATTTTGTGTCATTTTGTAAGTCCCAGTAAATAAAAACAGACCTGTATGTTTTTTTCTCTGCTTAGGAACTTTAGTTCCCTCCAGTGTTCAGTTTCTAACATCATAACATTACTTCTTTGTTATGTCTTGCAATAACCAAAACAAATCTGTTTCCCATGAGAAGCTGTTTATTCTTTATAATTAAATCCAAAATCTTATAGTAAAAGTTCCAACATTCCAAATATATCTGGACCCTTAATCTGTTTATAACTTTCTGGGATCAAAATCTTATTTAGCTTTTTGCTATTTGCTTCAAATTCTTCAAATTCTTAAACTTATGATTAGAATTTTCTTTTGTTCAGGATTGAAGGTAAACTCGCCCAGCATTTTCAAACTTGTCATTCCGAAGGTCTCTAATAGCTTAGAAGTAGTTAATAAGCAATTTCCAAAACTGATTACAAAGTGAGGTTAGTGAACTTATGTCCTTTAAAAGGCTCCACCGTGGTTGTGAGCAAGACAGCTATTTCCGTCAGCTCCCAACACTCAAACCCTCAGGAAACTGCTGTCCTGCAGTCTCACTGCAAGGATCAGCTATCCAGAGCACTTGTGGGTGATCTCCCATCCTCTCCTTATCCAGATAGGTTCCAAAGAACTGGTCTACTCACCAGTTCTTTGTTCTTTGCTGCAGTTGTCAGCTCCACTTTTGCAAAGACATCTTCAGTCCACCATTCCTTCTCCGGAAGTCTCCAGTCTGCCAGCCAAGTTCTAACTAGGTCTGACTGCCCTTAGCATTTCAAGATCATCCAAGGTTGGCATATTAAAGGTAATTAAATATTGCCTGTTTATTTGCTGAAGAAACATTGAAAACTGTGGGATGGAAATATATTGTTGCACAGGTGTAAATACTGCATCTATCCTTCCTAACTACCTAGCCTTGCTGCACTCAGAGAGCGAACATTAATTAAAATCAACAGAAATAAAAGTATTTTTTTTAAAAAATGATTAAACAAAAAATTACAAAAATGTTAGAATAGTAGTGATTAATATCAGCAGGCAAAGACGGTGCCTCACATCTTAAGAGTAAAGATTTACATTATCTATGAAGTGAACACTTTCCTTTTGTCTTTCCAATTTGGTGGCCATATAAGTCTGCTAGATGATAGTGATTCCCTAAAGAGGATGGTCTTGACCAATTGATAAAATGGGGCTACCCATTTTGATTGCCACTGAGTTCTACCTTTCCTTCTCAGTTTCAGTCTACAGGACTTTGATCTTGAAATATTATTTTCTTCCTCTTCACGATCCCCATCTGTGTCTTCCCTACCCATTGCACACTTTGTTATATTGCTTGGAAACCAGCGATGCTGGTGGCATATTTTCAGGGTCATAATAGTCTTGAAACTACTTTTTGTTTAATTTCATTGATTTTACACAATCTACTGGATGTGTTGTACAAAAATACATTTGAAATAGTACTGTGATTTTTGCAAGGATATAAATAGGAACTTGAACCAGTATCAGGAATTCAGCTGTGACTGCTGAAAATATGTTGTATAGCTCCAAACTAATTTTCCCTAAAGGGCATTAAAGCATATCCTGTACTCAAATGGAAAGCCAATTTAAACAGAAAAAAAAACATTAATAACATACATACACTGCAAATCTGGATGCATGATTTGAAGTGGCCCAAAAATTATTGTCAAGAACACACTGCCATTCCCATATTCACACCTGCATACATTGGATATTTTTATATGGAAGCCCTTTGCTTGAAAGTATCTGGTGGTCAGAATAGGAAGGTGTGGCATTTTGTAAAGGTTGAGGATATGATTTGAGGTGACCCAGAGCTTACTTTGAAGTGAAACTCCCAGGTTTCTTAACTGATACAAATATTAATTAAGATTGGCACAGTGGTAGTACAGCAATATGGTTGCAACTCATCCAGGGCACTATAATGGAGCTAAGGATGAGCACAAAGCTGTTCTCCAAAGTATGACTGAGCTTTAGAAAAAGAGATTAGTCATAGAACTTCATAGAAGCTCTGAATTTGGATTCAAATTTGTCTGCTCCATTATGAGTAAGTGAAAAGCTGTTCTGAATTACCCTCTGTTACTTATTATCCAGACAGTATTTGAATTCAACATACTTTTATTTTTTCTGCAATAACCTGCTAACTCTCCTCCTTCCTTCCTTCCTTCCTTCCTTCCTTCCTTCCTTCCTTCCTTCCTTCCTTCCTTCCTTCCTTCCTTCCTTCCTCCTTGAATTTAAATACCATCTAGTTCCCCAAATTCAAAGGATTCAAAGCAAAATATATATCAATCAAATATCAACCCAATCAAAAAAGCAGCCCAAATACTATATAATCGTAACAAAAGCACTTAAAACCAACCCCCACCCCCTGCTGAAACAAAAACATTTTCCCAGCTCTGAGGAAAACAAATAAGGAGGGCTCCTGGCACATCTCCAGCCTAAGGGGTTTCCATAGTATGAGGGCCATTAGAGAAAAGGTTTGTCTTCAGGTTCATGTCTGCTGGATTTCTCATGGGGAAGGGACTTCAAGCATTCCCTCCCTGTTGTCATGCATAGGCCATGTAGATTTCACCCGGAGGAGACATTCCCTAAAGTATCCTGGAGCCAGGCCAGATAAGGCTTTCTAGGCCACAACCAGCATTTTGAACTGGAGAACCTGTTGGCGACCAATGTAGCAACTCACATGTTATCTCCCAGTAATACAAAAAGTCCTTCAATAAGAATTGAACTGCATTGTTCAGAGAGATATAAACTCTGGTGGATAGCTTAATTCTAATCTACTCATTATTTAGTGAACTACAGATCAGGTCTTTTTACAGAATTTACACAGAACAATTCACCTCCTAGGGCATTACCAAATGTGTCTTCAGTTCCACTGGGGAAGCAAATTGACCTCTCTACCAACTAGATAAGAGCATCTCTGGATTCTTTCTGTCGTACCAGGTCCTGGCCTTCACTAGCTGGGATGGTGGGGTTTTGTGCAAATGGAAGCAGCACAGTTTAAACAAAAAGTTGGTTTCACAACAGGAGGACTTGATGCAAAGGAAAGCACCCAGTAATAGTGTTAACTGACTGACAGGTGTCAAATTCACTTCCCACATGGAACTGAAGTCACATCTGGAAATGTTCCCAAACTGTCTATTTTCTTAGACATGCACAGGTTCAACATATTATCACATACATTCACTATCTTTATACCTACTTTAGCAAAGTTGCCTTTCGCTTTGCCTAGTAGCTCCAAACATGAATTTACAATTTTGTGTTTCCCCAAGTATTGCAACTTTGCCTGCTTCCACATTTTTATATCCAAGTTTATGTTTTAAACAGCTGATCTACATCTTGACTGGTATCACAGTAAGTAAAACCCATCATAAAGAGGGCTATTATTGGTTTATTTTATAATTTGCTAAACATAGGAAAGTTCCGAAGTGAATTTTTCCTCCATCACAGATGCTTTTGGACAAATTCCATTGTCTAATACATTATTGCTTACATGAGTTGTTCAAACGTTTTGATTCCAAATAGAGGATCTATTCATAAGAAACACCGAATCTTCCAATCAAACATATGCTTGATACAATAGAGTACAAATAGCCTTCTCCAACTTGATGTCTTTCATGTGTTTATGAATCCCTTCATGACTGTCCATTGCCATTCTTTTTGCATTTGTTGGGAATTTAGTCCAAAACAGATGGAAGAAACCATGTTGGGGAAGAAAAACTTAGAACATATTGAATTGGATCCAGATTTGCTCTTACATCTCTTATATAGAGTTCAAATCTTAAAATCGGCAGACTTTCCATTTATAATGATTTACTGAAATCCCCATTCTGTGAATAAAAAGTCAGGATATAAAGGGAAGCAACAATCCCATTCTTTCAGTAATTCTATTCTAAATTTGACAAAATCTGGATCCAACCTCACTTTACGAGTTTACAAAATCTGGATATAACTCCTCACTTTACAAGTTTCCAGACAAATAGCTTTGTTAGTCTTTGCAGCAAAGGCAACGGTCTTGTGGCAAATAATCGTTTGCTCTGATGGTGCTACAAGAATCATTGTTTTTGCTGTTTACAAGATTGCTGTGCAGCTTATATCACTGAATATGGATGAAGTGCTCTTCATAGTTTTATTCTGAAATGCTCTACAAAAGTGCTGGATGTCCTTATTAATTTTCTGAGACTAAATTGTCACATGGCCTGATTTGCTTGTAGAACCAATCTGGCAAAGGACTTTGGCCTGCATTTTTCACTTATGGGGAACAGAACTCTCATGGATGCTTCACGTTGCCCCATAAAAATGATTCCTAAAAAACAGCCCAATGGACTGTTTAATAATGAGCAGTTCTGTTGCCCCGTGAGATGTTATGTTCCTGCCGCACCCTTCTTTTTTTCATTTGAGTATATTCGCAGGGACATCCACTGTATATCAGCAACAAGAACATGGAGGAGCCATTTTTGAAGGACTGACCATCAGGGGAAGTCCAACTGCAATTCTTGGCTTTCCAGGAGAGTGATCTGCCAGCAAGGAAAAAGACATTTTGGGGAAATTCAACATATTCAGCCTCTGCTATATTTATCCCACAATATTTTCGAAGTGCTTTGTATTTTCCAATAGATCTCATCTATGTTCACAATAAGGGGGAGGAAAAACAGTATCTATCTATCTATCTATCTATCTATCTATCTATCTATCTATCTATCTATATCTATCTATCTATCTATCTATCTATCTATCTATCTATCTATCTATCTATCTATCTAATTTATATAATTGCCAGTGGATCAAGTGATTATCAAATTGCCAGTGGATCACTTGAGCTAGTCACCTGGTAATGTTTGTCACCAAACTGAAAACAATTAGACTGATGTACACAGTCCTTGTTCCACACATGTGTTGTCATTCTTGGGCCAGAGAAGTAACTGCAAGTATTTTTCTCTCTCTCAATTTGCCTCTCTTCATCTTGCCTATGGATTTTTATTCCCATCCAACTGGCTTCCTAGATTGGAGTTCTAAGTTATCCCCTCTTTCCTATCTTATTTCTAAAGCATAACTATGAAATTCCATTGTTCCATTTGAAAACATTTTCTAAATATTGTGCTACACATCATACTAAAACACTAAAACAAATCCCACTTTTTGTGTTACCTATGTGAATATGGCCATGTCACTTTTTTCATACTCTGCTCAATACAGCTATTTTCTATGTTAACACTGAGAAGGAAAACAGATACTGATAACCACAGTGCTTTCTGGGAGAATAATGGCCACTAGTAAACAGCCCCCCAAAATTCAGCCGAAATGGCCAGTTTGATTTCTCTGTTCTCAACTCAAATGGCAAAATGGGTTGGTGGGGGAGCTGGGATTATAGTTAGAGTTGGAGTATTGATCAATATGTCTATGTATACATGGGTGTACAGATAGCCATTTTAGCTTAGCCAACATTCAGCTCCACCCAGGCTATTATTGTTCCAGTTGGCTTTTTGGATTCAGGTGAATTTCTGAAGCAGTAAGGTTCTTCTATCTATGGACCCACAACACAAAATCCTAAAACAACAACAACCACAACAAAACACCTCCAAATTCCACATCATGCAAGACCCTCACAGATAAAAGAAGCTGCCAGCTTCAGAGGTTGGCCCTCAATACAAAGAAAGCATTGAAGGGACAATGCTAGTGTGTTCTATCTCATTGTTTCTCTTTATGTATTAGTGTAAATGAAATTTAGACTATCCAAATGATAGCTGTACCTCCTTTTGCCAGCCTGAAGGAAATAAGCAGAGGGCATAGATGATACTTCCTAATAACATACCAAAATGAAACATGATTAGTATTACTACTGAATTATTTCAATTTTTGGTATCACATTCAATGAAACCACAGAGCTTCCTAAAGTCACACCCATTTTGCTGTGCATTTTTATTATTGTACAGGTGACCAATATTCAGCTGTTCCATTGGCTGTTGCTGCTTCTTGATATCACCATTGAATGTGAAAGTTGGAAGGGGCCATCTGGCCACTGAGTCCAGCTACCTGCAGGGTGCAGGAATCCCAGCAGAAAAATACCGAATGGTGTATCTGCTTACACATGTACAGAAAGGAGAGCCACTCCAACTGGCTGAGGTCACCCTAATACACACTCCTACACATTTTTCAGCTGTCAGAAAATATGGGAAAATTGAGACGAATATATGCCAGAGAGAATGCTAAAGCTTTCATGCCTTTTTTCCCAAACTCTAGAAAATACCTGGTTAACCAACCACTAAAGAGAAAATGCTCATGTTATTTGTGCATATTTCTCCTTTTGGCTCTGTTCACTTTAGTGGCTACAGCCCTTTTATTCTGGCTCTCAACATAGCACAGAAGGCAGAATATAGCCTTCAACCCTCCCAATGATGCCCAGCCCTGCAGTAGCCAATGTGGGCACAGAAACAAGAAAGGCACTGAATGAATGCCAATATATTTTCAGTTAGTGGTGATATCTACTAAAAATGGAAAATATTGCTGAACATGAACCAAAATAGTATTCTGCCCTTTTCTCCAAAACTCTGTCATAGCCTACCATGACCAAGAAAAATAACCCAGTCTGAGACTAGGAAGATGAGGGGACAGGTTCAGATAACAAAGGACAATTTTTTTTCAGTCTTGAATGTTGAAAATGACAAGTGTTTGCCCTTTAATTTTTCCCACAAGTCTTCTATGGGGAAAAGGAAAGCATTGCATTTGAGCATATTGACACCAAACTGATTTCTTCTTTAAATGCATGCACACAGAGAGAGTCAGGGATTTCATTGTTAAGAGAAGTTGCACCATGTCTGCCCTCGAGGCCCACAGAGATACCGGGCCTCCTCACCGAGCCATGAAATGGCCATGTGTTGCTGTTGGAATGATGACTATTTGGGTAGAGACCACAATAGCAGCTCACAGAGAAGTCTATCTGTCCATAGCCCCATGTATGTATTTTCAGGGATCTGTATTAAATACTGGAGTCAGGCCTGTTAAAGACTACATCTGGCCACTGCAACATGCATACTAATAACATCATTACAGCCGAGTGCCTTGGAGTGGGTGTTTACTTTGTTACGGTACCCATCACCTTCTAGAGCAGAATTGTTAATAGGAGGTTTTAAATTCAAATAGCACACGAGGCTAATTTTCTTCTATTTGCCCCCAAAATTAGGTTACACAGTTCATCTCATTTCTCCCATCCACTTTTGTCTTTCTCCTTCCACTCTCTTCCATATATGGGTGGTATTCCTTCTAGAGAGCACTTCTTTCCTGTGACACTGAACTTGACCCCAGCTGACCTCCCTATAATGAGTGAATTGAAAACATCTCCCTTTGGAATGTGGCAGGTAGTTGCTGGCCAAGCCAGGGTTGTTTTCTTCCTTTGTCTTCCCTCCTCCTAAGCATCTGATGTATTAAAGCGGTAGAATCCTTTTCAGAAACTGAGACCAGAGTAATTACTCAATCTCACAAAGACTGCAAACCACAATTCCTTGGTACGGAGTCACTTTTCTTAATTAAACCTCCCCTCCACTCAAGATTATATCACTGGGTTCATGGATTGCAAACACAGTTCTTTGATATTTGATAGCAAAATGGAATCAAGCAAATGCATCTTTGTTCTTAATTGCAACTTTGCCAGATGAGAATTTCAGTGTGCCCTTTGGGTACAGGGAACCTTAATGCTGATAGAATGCCAACTGAGAGACTCAGATTTCCAGCACCTATCAACCCACAAATCAATGTGTTGGCCAAAGCACATCCAACACAGATCCTCCACAGGAGACAGCATTCCTGTTGAAGTAAAGGGCAAGAGGTGGGACCAGCTATGGCCATAACAGGGGAAAGGAACAACTGGAGTTAGTTGCCTATTATGCTGATTTGCTACAAACCAACAAGCAAAGAATCTGGCACAAATCTTTTTTCTGCCTAAAAATACCACCCCATTTCACTAGTGTGGTAAAGGGAGGGCGGAATACTGCAAAAAATGACGCCTTTCAAGTGTTATTTTAATTTGTAACATCTTTAATGGGCGTAGCAGTATATAAGAATACTGCTTTTATTGCATGATGTGCCATAATTGGGATTAGCATTACATTCCACTAATATCCAAATGGAGGAGGAAAAGAGTTGGGGGAAGAAAAAAGCTTTGTTGCAGAATAAAGTTCTGAAAATCACTGATATCTGCTTTGTCCATAATTGGATTCCCTCAGAGTTCATCCGGGAAGGATTCAAACTCATCCAGCTATAACATGTGCAAAAAACCAAATCGTACAGAATATGCAACCCAAAATTACCAAGGAAAAATCCATAATGCAGTGCATTAGTGAGGGAAATGTTAATGTGATATGAATATGGCATGTCAGTTCAAAAGGGGTAGAGACATTTCTCATGAGGCTGCACTGTCCTGGATAACCAAAACAGTTATTTGGAAAAAGTTTCTCTTGTGAACTTTACATATATCATGAAGATCTGTTTGATCTCTCAAAAACCTCATCTTAATTGTTCCTTTTGTGCAATAAGCAGGAAAAGAAGGAAAAGGGTCTTTTGTGGTGACTGTCTTGCATCTATGACATTCCTTTCTCCTGGAGGTTCACTTATGTCTAAGCCCAAGGCTATTTGTGGATGCTTGAAGTATGGGCTGGGTTTTATTTATATTTATAAACAAATCCCTTGTGTTTAATTTTCCACTTGAAATCTGAAACTGCTTCAGTTCATTGCTGCTGTGCCCACCATAAATTAAATTAAAAAATAAATTTTCCTTATCAATTGGATGCTAGATATCCCAGTGTCTACGAGATAGGGTATGCAGATATCTCCAGTTTAGTTCTATTTTTATTATCCCTAGATTTAAGTGTTAAATTTATATGTTCCATCATTCTTTCCTGAGCAAAATTATTTGTGGATTACATATTATTTATTTATAAATTTGTACCTTAAATGTTTGGATATTGCAATTTCTTTAAAGACTACAAACATACCACACACACACACGGGCACACACACACACACTTGATCTTAGCCAAAAGGCTAATGGCCATTTTAAAAAGAAAATAGGTTTCTTTATTTCATTCCCTTTTTGTGATATGTTTGTTTTTGACTTCTTTTTATATAACGCACACACACACAAGGACTGACATCTTTCCAGGAATATAAGCACCAAGCAATCAGTGAATACATTCTTCCTTTTTAGGCATATACTGCATCACAGTTCATATTTCTTTCTTTTACAAATAAAACATACATACTGGCATGGACAAACAGAAACTGATGGAAAGCAGCTGAAAATACTTCATCGCACAGCGTCCGGCTTGGCTGGCATCTGATCTTAATCATAATATATTCTATGTCTGGTTTGTCAGAATCTATCACTCAGCAGTCCCTTCAATGGACAGTAATTTGAGGTGTGGCTTATTAGATCACACGATCTTATGAATAATAAAAAGTTATGGAAAATTGCAGCTCAGCCCGCTATCCAATTTGCACTGGTGTCGCCCACTTTAGAGCTGAGGCGGCATGTTTATGCATGATTTCTGTTTCATATGTATTGACTAGATCATTTTCCCTGTTGTCCTGAGAATTGATGACACACACTGTATTAAGAATGATAACCTCCACAAGGGGATAACACTTTCTTTAGATTACACTATTGTCAAAACATATTGAAATTTTCTTTACACATGTTAGGGCTGTATTTTTCTGCCTGAAAATCCTGTTCAGGTAGATTCTTGTCAGAATCCACAGATCCAGAGGACGGGTGTTTCAGCCATTGCTCTCCGTGGGTGTCTGTTGTGTATGAGAGAAGGGGAATGAGATATTTTTATGGGGCCCTTCTCAAACACTCTCTGAATATCTAAAAGGTAGGGTTGGAGGAATGAATTTCTGACAGCTCTCTGTTTTGTTAATCTCTCTGATGTTCACTCAGTCATCTACACAGAGCTACATGCAGATCATAATGTTTGTTCAATCATACAATTGCATGGTTCACCCAGTTTCCCTGCCAGTTGGTGAGAGTGAATTTGGGAAGGCATTTCTTTTTTCAAGAGGCTGTATTTGTGATTTTACAACATAGATCTCCAAGCTTTTGGAGGCCAAGGGATACATTTAACATTTTTTGAATGGCTGAAAGCACAAATTAGATGAGTCTGCATCATACACCTGGACAGGGTTGGTTTTTGGAGAGGAGTTTTGGAAAGTGTATGCCTGTTTTAGAGCTTATTCTACAAGTTTCATGGATGTCCCCCTTCAAAATGTTGGGAAACTATACAGTCAATTTTCAACAGCTATTGTCAGAAGATAGCCTAAGACCACAAAAAGGGGACTTGAGGGTCCTATGTGGCCTTGAGGCTGTGATTGTTCACTCTGGCAGAGTTGGTAATCTTATCTTCTTTTGCTGCATCTGGGACAAGGCCAAGATATTTTGTTACTGAGGGGTAAATATCACCTATTTCCCATACCCCTCGTGTAAGCCAGTCAGGTTAGCAGTTGCATTTCACTTCCACATTGGTATTACAACAGAAGTCCTCTCTTAAATCTGAGAGCAACAGGCCGGCTGAGGAGGCAAAGAGGTCATCCAGTCAGCCTTAGCTCCACCTAGTATATGTGCACTATCTGCTCAAACAAATGCTATGGCAAACTTGTGGCAACACAAGTGTGAATTGTGTGAGCAGGACTACACGTGTGGAATATTGGCTGGAATTTCTATTCCCTTAATCAGGGCTATGACATTTTGAGAGAAAGTGATTAGGCAGACAGGCTTCCCAGCAGCAATCAAGCATTGCCATCTATGGGACACTGGTCAGGAATGATACGAAAAATTCAGGGGGGTGACTAGGAGCCTGCAATCTTATAGTATCTGCCATTTGTGCAACCATCTCATTCTGCCTAATGCTATGGCTGCTCCTGTCACCTATGATGGCACAGATCCTTGTGGTTTCTTGGAGAAACTCTTGAATTCAAACATTTGAAGTCTCTATTGTGATCTAAAAGTATCTTTATAATTAATAAATGATACGTTATAATAAGATAGGAGAAAAGAAAATACGGAATCCTCCTTTCTATACAGTAGATTTGAAATTTCTTCCCTGAAGTATGGCTCAAGAAGGTGACTACTGTCTTCATTTGCTTGGTCTGCCATTCCCAGCAAAGACAAAGAATTGGCACACAAACTCAAAAGGTAAATTAAAATGGCACACTATCCCATTTTTTTACAAAGAACTTTTTTTGCCCTACTGCAGTTGTTGCAAGTATTCATCGGAACGAACCAGTGCTTCCCATTTTAATCTTCATATCTCTACTGTCTATGCATGGAAGGTTCAGTTGAACAAAGCTGCAGGGAAGCATCATTACAGCCAAGAATGGTCAGGATTCTCTTCCATTGTTGCTGGAACGTGTCAGCACTTCAATGCCCAGAATCTTCAGCAGCCCAATACAAAGAATTCTGGGAGTCACAATCCCAGCTACCATGTTTCCAGGGAATTTCAGGTATCGATAGGCTTCCTTAGAGTTGGTTCTAGGTATAAAAGTACACTTTTTCTTAATCTGAACAGATAAAGTTTACATTATGTTTGGGAGTTGTTAATACAGATTAAGTGATTTGAAGCAAATCCTTAATATTACATTTGTTATAGGGTATATACATATAAAAAACTCCTCCATTTTTGAATTGGTTCAGCCATCTCCAACTGATTAACTTTATTTTTTTTTATTTTTTCTATTGTCTTGTGGCCAAATTAGTGCCACTCACTAAATGAGCTGTCACCTGATGACATTTACATTGCTACAATGCTATAAACAACTTCAAATAATTTAATCTTGAAAATATACTATTTTAGGTAAATTATGCCCCTTACAAATCTTGTTCTGTAATACAAGGTCAGAATCCTAGTACTTAAATTGATGGTAAACTGAGTATTTGTTTGCTTTTAATAACATATATTGAATACCACAATATGTAGCTCAATGTTCGGAATATCACAACTCAAAGAATAAATGGAATTATTTAGGAGACAGCTTCTGAGTTGTAACCTATTACTACGCCTTGTTACATAAAGGAAGAAAATATGTAATTGTAGAATTGTGAACTGTAGAAATCTGAGATGGAGGCAGTGGTGGTAGAAAAACAGGACCAAAGCAAAATCCACTACTTTAATGAACCTGAGGATACTGAGCCTCAGGAAATTGATTTTAAAGATTTAAAATTGCATGTAAAAACACAAATCCATGCAATGGGGGTTTCCTTTTAAATCCTGTATATAATCACAGGTGATAAAACTATCTGGGCAAGAGATCTGTGAGATTTCTAATTGAAATTAATTATATATCTTTGCATTTCCATTTCTCCCTCTCACTCTGTCTTTTGAGGCAAATAGGTGGAACCACTCTTGGCTCTGAATTTAGAAAGCTCACTTCAGGGCCCCATAAATCCATTCCAATGAAGAACTGACTCCCCGCATCTTCCCTTAAAGTTAAGTTTTGTCCTCCTGAAACACCTCCCCCCCACACACACACATTCAGCTTCAAGTCAGACACAGCCCTACCAACCCCCCAGATCATCCTGGCTGCCTGCCCATGTACACATTTATGTCTGCCTTTTGAGTGTTTTCAGAAGCCCATTAAATTTTGCCTTGGCAGGCCAAACATCTTCAACTCACCCAAAGACCTGAGGAGAGAAGGTTATCAGATTCCTCATTCTTGCCAGATGCACCCATCCCCCCCCCAAAGCCTCAAGTTCTTTAGTGCAGCTCTATAAGAAGAAGGGGGGGGGGGAGCTTTCTAATTACACAACAGCATCAGGAGGTTGGTGTCTTTGGACAGACCCCTGGGGCAGCATAACTTCATAACCTTTTAGAAGGGCCCAAGGACAAATCTTGGCCTCTTCCGCTGTATTATGGAGATTATGAAGGTCCTTTCTTAGTCGTATTTTGGAGGAAACAGGGCTGGCCTTTGTGTGCACGGAGGCTGATGCTGCATATAAATCTTGCATCTCTGGCCCTTTGCTTTTCATGGGGGTGGGGGTGGGGGAGGCTGCTTCTTTTAATAGTCTGCCAAAATTAAGGGCTTGATACACTACCAAAGGGCAGCAGCTGAGTGTTTACAATCCTCCAAGAAAGGAAGGAGAGAGAAAATTAAAACTGCAGTCCTATACCTGTTATTTTGGGAGTAAGACCGGGTGAACTCAGCAGGCTTATCTTGTAGCATGTAGTTTCTGTAGACCAAGCCACACTCTTTCATGTGTAAGACCAGATTTAGGCATGCAAATGAACTGGATGGGAACATAATGGCTGGTGAAAAGTAGTGAATACTTCTAGGTTCCACTGGATTATTACATTTCCAAATGTTCATATTCATTAAAAAAAAGAAAGAAAAAAGTCCCTGCAAGCATAAAAATGGGCATAGCAGAGACATTAAGTAGGGATTTGCCAGAGTGACTGAGATACTACTTTTCTACCTGCAGAGATTTTTTTTTTTTTAATGTATATCTGAACAAAAATCTCATCTGCATTCCAAGGGGCCTAGACATGGAGCTCAGTTCTGAAAAAGTAGGGACTCATCTAAGAAGGACAGAGGGAGGGTTTCATCAGGGTTCCTGGCTCCTCAGAAGATAACCTGTGACCCCTTTAAAAGTGGAGAAAGGATTCCCAGCCTCAGAAAAGTCCAAGAGTGATACAGAAGCCCAGGGAGGAACCTCTTCCTCGTGTGAGCATCAACTCCCAGGGATGTACCAAATTTGTGGGTTTTCTGTGTCTAGAATAGCCTAGAAGAGAATAGGAGAGCCGGATTCTTTCTCACCATTTTCAGATTTCATTTGCTGGTGCTTACTCCTCTAGCGTCCTTTGTCTGACACTGAATTAGATCTTATCTAGGCTGAAAGATACACATGCAGACAACTATGCTACTTAGAACTGCCGAAGCGCCTGCTTTCTTTCTCCCATGCAGGAGAAACTCTGATCGAACTTGCCACATGCATGTCATCTGGAATGGCAGTGTTTACAGTGCTGTCAGAAAGGGCAAGAGCACAATTTCCAGATGCCAACTCTTTGGATACACTCTCGTATTTTCTTTATTTAACTAAAATTGCAGTAATACAGAACAATAGGGAAAATCATCAATGGATGGGCTGTTGTGAAATCACTCTTATTTTCCTGAGATCCTGGACTTATACTTCTTAAGGTTCTCTTTTTTGTTGTTACAATTTGCTCGGAGAGAGAGAGAGAGAGAGAAAGAGAGAGAGAGAGAGAGAGAGAAACACTCATTTCTTCTGCCATTATGGAAATAAAAGTCCATGCCTTCAGTTTGTCGCTGACACTGCCAAGGAAACATGAGGCTCTGTAACCTCCAGTACAAAGTACCCATAAGGTACCAAGCATCAAAGCATATTAAAAGATATTAACTACATATTTGCTTATGAACAAGATAAAAAGCAGTATGGCCCCCAGGTTCTCAAGCTGTGAGTGGAACAGCTTTGCAATTTGCCTGCAAAACTGCATTTTGATCTTAATGAATATAAAATGGCTACCATTAAAAGTAAAACAGATTATTCCAGGCCTTTCAGGGCCCATAGCTCTTTGGCGGTCATGGAGGGCCACTATGATCTTTCATTAAAATCTCACAGCAGGCCTCCCTCGCTGGCAAATCAAGCCTTGGCTGTCTAGGCGATTGGCTACATTTAAAAGTAATTTTCTGAAAATCTACACAGATTTTCAATTTGGTAATGAAAGTCGTAAGAGAATGCAGCAGGCAGCGTTCTGTCGAATGTCGTTACTAATCCAGTGCTCGCATTCATTAGGAATTCAACTGCCCCCATAACTATCTGGCTGATGGCAGCCTGCCATTTCAGCTCAGTTGTAATCTCCATTTGTTAATGAGTAGCATGTGTTAATTGTTGTCGGCATTCCTGCCACACATCCCTTCCGTAACAACATATTTTACCTACTGAAAGGTGATGGCAAGGCACATTCAGAGCCGGCTGTCTTTCAGGAGAAGAGGGATTTGAGAGGCTAGAACAAGGGTTCAAAATCTCTGGGAGCAACAGGACAAAAAAGGGAGAAAGAATATTATGAACATACTGTAAGCTTTTGTCCAGTTGAGCTGCTAGGATATAGATCTGACTGAGCATTTATCTTTGGGATGGGTGAAAGAAATGGACAGGCTTAGAAAGGCCAGATTTCTGCAACATGCTAGACTGGGCTAAAATAGAGGGGGATCATGTGTTGTTCAGTGCATGGTAAGAACCCAACCATCTCTTACCATATCGGGTGAACCAGGCCATAAGAGGAATATGTAATTCCAATTGTTTTGGAGGGCACTGTAAATACAGAAATCGTGTTTGCTTATTCTGTCTCTAGCATATTGTAGGAACCCAGCCATTAAGTACATTAGATTGCAACTTCAGAAATACAGGAAGCAGTCTTCTACTGAGACCAGCCATTGGTGAGACTGCTCTATCAGAAATTCCCTCTAGGTGCTCTGCTGTCAAAACCTGGTTTCAAAGAAAGTCTTCTGTATTGTGGTTCTCTCTCTCTTTCTTCTGGATATTGAGGAAGGCTCCTAAGAATTACATGCATGACTGTCTCAATGTCTTTCAAGTCATTTTCAGGGTTAAGCCATTTTCGTTCCTTCATTCCTCTTTACTTTTCCTGAAAAAGCATATGCATATATGTATTCTGCAGTTGCATTCTCTGTAAACACACGTGAAGTGTTAACATAACAGAAAGAGAGCTCTGGTGCTATAATAATTCAGGGAGCAACTGATGTGAATTTTACAAGACTGAAATGCAAAATAAGAGTAGCCTCCCCTGGTAAGGGAGAAGGTGAAATCATACACTGTCAAAAGATGGCCTGTTCGGTGGCTACAGAAAACTGAAGAGAAGAAATCTCTGAAGAAAGGCATGAAGCCAGGCAAGAGTCAAACTGGGCTAGATGAAGGAAACTTAGATCTTTGTCTAAGCCAAACTTCAGCTGGGAGGTGAGCATCATGCTGCCCTCAGGTGGCTGTGTAAAAGAAAGATTAACAAAAATTGTTTCTTCGTTTCTTCCAAACCATGTGAGGAAAAAAAAAGCGGGAAGAAGCAAGTTCTTAAAAACAACAATACCAACGATTTACACAATGAAATGAGAAAATATAAGACGTCCACTCACTTTTGTATTTGAAACCAGTGTGGGGAAAGCGTTTTGCATTTCATATGCTCCTAATTTTTTGCAATCCACTTTTTGAAGTGAACTGACAGAGCCATGTCACCTGCATTAATGTGTAGACTACAACATACTGTAGCTATCTTATGGATTCCTTATCTCTCTAAAGTAATGTGCATTTCAGAATAATAAATATTTGGGAGTGCATAGTTTGTGAGGAAATGTTTGGAATTCTATATTCTATGAGGAAAGCATGGATAAAGCACATATTTAGACAATATTTTCATGGAGTTTTGAAAAAGCATCGATTAATGTAAAAATGAAGAGTAAACTTACACATGAATGGATGAAACTATCATAAACCAGAATATATTGCATTCATTCTTATTTTGCATCCTGAAGAACTCTTTCAAACTGAACATTTCCTAGAAAGAAATCACTTTCTGTGGATTATCAGATGCAACTATTTCACCATGTCTATATTCTAAGGATGAAACATTCCTCCATGAGACTTTCCTTTATTATTTTCTGTGCTCAGCACTCAGTTCCTCTTAAATTCCACTTTAATAAGGAGAATCTCTAAATTAATTCCAGAGTTGGAGTATATGCAATTTCCTGAAATTTGGAGTACCATTAGTATGGTGTCTTTTTCTTCCCCTACATTATTGATAAGTGGGTACACATAAATAAGACTCTGCAAAAACAACAATGCAGCAGTTTTCATGGGATCATTCCAATGACCGCATCAAGGTTTGTTTTTCATGGTATGTTACTGATATGCCCACATGTTCCCTAAAACTGTAAAACTTAAAACAAACTTGATGCAAATGAATGTACAACCAAATCAAATTTAATTTTATGGAGTTTTATCAATGGAATACAGCTACAAACATACAGTAAAAAAAAAAACTATGCATAAAAGATTGTGATCCAATTATGCATTGAGTCATATCAAGGTCATTTTGTCACATTAGTAATATAGAGCTGAGTGCGAGATGTAAATGAATTGAAAAAATGCAGGCTATGGTGAACTGTTTGTCTGTATTCTGCAAAGACTGGAAAGTTTAAAAAAGGAGAAAAATTTGTTTTATTCCAAGCAGTGGCTTCAGAGACTTTAGCAATTCTGATAGGTGTTCCAGTTTAAGCTCTCTTTTGAACAAGCAGAGCAAGGTGAGACTAGGTATGGCAAAGTTCAGGAAAGGAAAGGAAAGGTCAAGGCAAGGCAGATTTCAAAATTCAGATAGCACCCTGGACAGCTCCTTAAACCAGATTGGGCTCAGATATCGATTAGCATTCTCACACTGTGCCTTAATTTAAGTTGCAGATTTACCTGGATGACTAGCTTCACCTTTGATGAGTGGAGCTCTTCAGTTAAAAGGACCTGGTAATTTCCTCTTTTACTCTTGGAGTAAATCTTTGACCTCATCGTTATAAATTAGGAGCCATGATATATTCCCCTTTGCTTGGTTCCAGTTTGGAAACAAGACTAAGCAAATCAGAAATCCAAAATCCAGTGGAAAATTTGAAGATGAGCACTTCAGAAGTTCAATACATGTGGCCAATTGTGCCTCCCCAGCTATCATTGTGCATATCTGCATATGTAGGAACTCACGCATCAATGCCATACTGTTTCTCTACTGTTCCACTGTTCCTTTTGTTGACAACCCCATGGCTTAGAGAATATAACAATACTTTTAGTGCAGACACAAGACAAAATACCTACTTAAAATATAAATTGTGATATTTAAAAAAAATATGCAGTTCATTGGGGCATATGCCCTTGTACTTAATACGTGTTTGCCTGTACCCGCCACAATATAGAGTATATAGCACAGCTTCTTGAAACTAATATGGAACCTTGATGAATGCAATAGTTATTTACCTCAGTTGGAAATACTTTTAAAAACAGTTTGAACAATATTAGTCCCGACATGCTTGCTAACAGAGGGCATAGTGAGAAGGAACTTGATGCAACTATTCTTGCTGAAACTAAAAAGATCTGTTTGGGAGACTAATAAGGGTATGATTATGAAAGCTGAGTTAAATCAAGCATCCTTGGAGTCATTTTGTAGATCTTCAAGTAAACATTTCTGTCCAAAGTGACAAGAACCAAAACTTAAACTTTATGAAATTTCATTTGGAGATCAACCAAAATTATTATTTTGCTTTTGTGCGCCTGCTAGGATAAAGAGATACAAAGCTGAGTGATTCTGTCAAATTATTTTCACCAATATGGTGATGAGGGGAGTAATAAAAAAAATCTCTATATCCTGCAGAGAGAATTTCTAGTTTGTATATTTTTCTAATAATTTAAAAAAGAAGAGTTACAGACATACTACCTCATGTGCAAGTGAACAGGAATTGCACTGTTTAAAATAAATGAGGATTTTTTTTTTTTATAGCCATTATATATTGCTATAGCTGTTTATAGAAAGGTTTCTTTCCTTTCCTGGCGTTTTCAGGAAAGACAATGGGAATGCATGCATCATGTAGTCACATGGCCATTCTAGGAAATGCCTGGATAGAAGCTTCTAGTCTGTAAAGAGCCTGACATCACTGTAAGGCTGCTGGGCTTTCTGAAAGACAGATAAACATTGAACACCGCCCACCCCAGATGCCTCATCCTTTTAGAACATAAGTGAACCCCCATCCATCTCTATTTCGGGGGGGGTTCCCCCCTTTCAGAGAATGAACATTAGCTGGTCTTCATTCTGCCAGTATTTATCCTGCCACAAATCCACTAAAAGTTAATCCCAAAATTAATTCACAGCAGGATCCATGACAGAAATCTTTATAATCGCTATCTGTTTTCTTATCTTAATAACTTCAAGTTTTGTTTGACCTTGCTTACAAATGGGGCAAAACAAGTTTGCAAAAATTATCATACTTATTTCTATATGCATTTTTCTTAGTGTGATGAGACATTGAAAAATGTATGTTGAGTATATACTTCTCAAATTTTAAGGCAGTGTGGTGTAGTGGTTACAGTATTGGACTGGCACTGGAAGGCCCATGTTCAAGTCTGCAGGTAGTCCTTGATTTATAACCACAATAGGGACTGGAAAATTCATTGTTAAGCAGTGCAGGCATTAAGTGAGATATCACATTACCACAACCTGTGACCTTCCCTGCTGGCTTCCCCACTGACTTTTCTTCTCAGAAGCTGGCTGGGAAGGTTGCAAATGGTGATTAAGCACCCAAATCACCATCACATGACTGCAAGGATGCTGCAATGGTCATAAGTATGAGCACTTTTTTCAGCACCGTTGTAACTTTGAACTTTTGTTAAATGAATGGAACTACCTGTATCCTCATCCACAGAAGCTTACTGTGTAACCTTGGGCCAGTCACCCTTTCGCAGCCACTCTACATCATAGCATTGTTATTGTGAGGAAAAGTGGGAGGACTAGGTACACTGCCTTGAGTTCCTGAATAAAAGGTGGGATATACATCAAATAAATAAATAAAAGATGGGCATGTTGCCTTTTTTTAATCTGTGAAATGTATCACATTCTGAAAAGCTCAGAGTTTGGATCAATGTGCCTTATGGTTTATGCTACATATTCAACAGTTTTGACATTGTGATATAAATCCAAGGGAGAGGGTGTTGGAAAAAGAAAGTAGTAAATAGCTGTTCTTTCTATCATTAACAGGAGAATCACCAATCTCAATGCTTTGAGGGAAGAATTTCACATTTCATGATGGTTTGCTATCTGTTGTGTTTTATTAATTCTGATTCTTTTGAGCAAGACCAACTGTTCTTTCATGGAACTTTGGTGGAAGCTTCAGATTTTTTATTCTTCCAAAATAGTCCTCATACATGCAATCAAGAGGTCCACTGGGAGGGGGGAGTCAATTGACACCCCATTTTATAATACTGCCTAGTGACTGGGAGGTAGATGTCACTCTCAAAATATAAAAAGTTGTAGAAAATTGACTGCTTCTTGAGGGAGAATCTGCCCTTAATAGTAAAATTCTCTAGGTAGGATTAAGCCTGCACCCCTATCCAAGGAGATCCCATTGAAGCCATTCCTTTTCCCTAACAAAGTCATAGTTTAGCAGCCCAATGCTGCTTGAATTTAGGAAACAGTACCTGGTATCTGACATCTCTTACCAGATACATCTTTTTTTTGCTTTTGTAATAACTCCTTTTGGTCACTTTGTTACAAACTTATAAACAGCTGCAATAAAAATGATATTTCTCTTGCATTCCTAGTAATGTTTCAGGGAGAGAGAGAAAAAGAAAGAAAGCAGAGAGGCTAAAAGGTATGTGACAGTCACTGATTTCTTCCCTAGAGCCACAGAAACCTATATGAGCAATTTCTTCATTTGACCAAAATGAATGGTCAATGGAAAAACAAATGTAAGTTTGGTATCACTGGTATGGGCTGAGACAGCTTGGGGCTTGAACGTAATAGACTTCCTTGAACGGATTAGGATCATCCAAAGATGCCTACATCTTTCTGTCAAAATGGATAGTTGTGTCCACAGCACAGGCATGGGGTTGCCCTTGATCCATGACCTTAGAATACAAAATAGCAGGCATAAGAATGAAATGAGCAACTGTTCTGAAAGTTTCTCTGAAGCCTATTCATTTCATTTTACCTAGGGTGGGGTTTGGGGAGAGGGAGGAGAAGGAGGGAGGAAGAGGAAGGCAAGAAGACAATAAGCATTAACTCTCTGATTGATGCTGAGACAGAATACCTAACAATAAAAGCATGTTTTCTCTATTCCAAAAGAATAAGGCAGAGCCATCCCTAAGAAGAGATTAATTGCTATCAGATAATATTACTATGGGATTACTATGGGATTACAGGGAGGGAGGGAGGGAGGGAGGGAGGGAGGGAGGAAGGAAGGAAGGAAGGAAGGAAGGAAGGAAGGAAGGAAGGAAGGAAGGAAGGAAGGAAGGAAGGAAGGAAATCTCTTTTAGGTGGTTGCTAGTAACTTTACAGATCTCAGGCATCATCGACTTAAATCTGCTTGATTATTTTGTTCAGCAGCTTGATGGCCTTTTAAAGGTAGTTCTGTACAATCACTATCTAGATTTAATTTAATAGCTAAGCATGATATTGTATGTATTCTCAAGTTTGCCACTGATTTAAATGTGTGGAGATGGAGATGGACTAAACCAACAGAATTACTGGTCTGTTTTGTGAAGGCTTCATTATCAACACTGGATCAGAATTTGTCTAATAACAGCATCACATTTTGTTCAGTTTCTTTTTCCCCCAAGTAATTTGCAAAACAGGTACATTAATTGTTGCATCTCCCCGCCCCAGTGAAAAAGAGCCAAACGTATCTCCCCCTCCCATTCAACAACACTATTACATGAACATGACATGCCCTGCAACTCTTGGTAGCCAAAACAATAGTAAAAACAAAAATACAACCCTGTCTGCAAAAGGATTTCTTATCCCTTTTCTACATAATAAGTAAATGAACTAAGTTTTGCTTAGAAGCTGGGCATCATTTCATTAGTAATGTAAGAATTTTCAAGGTTGCCACCATTACTAAAGATTTGAACTGAATTGTTTCCTAGGTGCATCTAGATTTGCTTGGTTTCCTAGGTGATCTAGATTTGAACAAACAAGTCTGCAGTTTAGACAGTCATCGGAGAAACAAATCCAGGATGGTTGTATGCCTCATTCTGTGGGTTCTTCTGGATCCAGCTTTGTTCACGGAGGCCCCGATGGCTATGGCGATCCGCTGTATTTTTGCCCTTATTTGGCAAATACATCAGTTTCAACTTTTCTTGGAGAAGACCAATCCAATCATCGAGAACCAAACTCCATTACTATCTGTTTAGTAATAGTACTCATCAAGAGGAGTATCTAGAAAGAGCAGCTTTTCAAACACTGCAGCCAGCTTGCTTTCAAATGTGTTTTTCTTCTTTCATCTGTGGTTTCTCCTATGTTAAATGGGAGACAGGAAACTCCTCAGGGATGGTAAACTGTCCTCTTTTATTATGCAAATAGAGAAAGACCATACATAGTGATTTCCTATATTGCTGTATTATTATTATGGTTGGCCGCACAGCCAGCCAGATGTTTAGACTGGATTTGGCATTTTTATCCACCTCTCGAGTCCTTCCCAAGGACCTGGGATAGGCAGGTGTTGTGGTTTGGTATTATTATTTGTTATTATTATTTGTTATTATTTGGAATGATGCAGTTAATTCCACAGCAGTATCTACCAATTGGTATTTATCTATGGAGAAAAATCTGAAAATAAACATAGAACAAAGGAAGGAAGCTGCATTTGCATTATTCCAATACAAATACAACACTCTCTATAATGTGATAAATGGAGATAATCATTCCCAACAATTACCAGATTATTCTGTAGATGTTGATATGACAATATACAATACAGACTTATTTTACATTTACATACTTTAAAAAAATAGCCTCCATAAGAACTCTCTGCTGGAAAAAAAATTAATCGGCTCTATTTATTACTTTTAAGCTAAAATAAGATTTTTTTTATATAAAAGGCAATTAAGCAGTATAATATAGTAATAAGTAGAATACACCATAAGGAGTCGAACTAAAATACATGCTTCATGCAGTAGAGATCCGGTGTTTCAGGAGATTAACAATTATGACCGCCAGTCTTCTTCTGTTTCTGTAATACACCACACAATCTTTTTTAAATTACTTTATTAACCTTTCCTCCTACCACAGAAGTGCCCGATTATAGATAATATTTCAAAATCATCTGAGGTGTAAGTGTGTTTGATTTGCTTGGTAATTATTTGTCTACTTTATTACAGTGGCCAAGCACACAAGCTCCTCGATCACATTCATTTCAAGTCAAGAACTGGGTCAGACCATTTTGTGGTATCTGTTCTCTTAGTTCTTATCTAGGGTACCTGGAATTTCATACTGGAATTGCTGATATGCCTAATGCTGAATCAGACCAATGATCCATGGATTGAATTTAGTATCTTCTACTTGCAAATTGTGCCACTATTAATTCTACTATCCTATAACTTATTCAGACAGCTCTATTCTTTTACAAATAGGCTGTGAACTACATGGTTACAGAAACTTCACCAAGAAACCAACTTCTGTTTCTCTTCTCTCCACTGACCTGCACCATTCTCTGCTTCTCAGAGTGACTGTCGATGCTGTAACCTGTTCAGATCATTGTCTTATGGAACTGCATATTCGTCAGAATCATGACTGAGCATCTAAGCACAAGTTTCAAAATAATTGTCTGAATTTACTGATTGATTGGCTGACTGACTGACTGACTGACTGACTGACTGACTGACTTAATCTTTTTTCTTTCATTCATACCCAACTGCCTGGTATGAGTGAAATCATCAGCAGAGTTCCTTTTCACCTGAGCATGGCTGATTAGAAGACTTTTAAATGGTGGCCCCATATATAGCTAAACAGTCTCTTTTAGTTCTCTGCTTCTTCAGGATAGTTCTATTTGAACTTTTCTTCAGCTACATTTGCAATTGTACAATTTGTTAGGCCAGGACCCAGGCTTAGCTTCTGAGTGGCAGCCAGGATCTGCAATCCCAAAAATACATTGGACTACGGCAAAGCCAAATTAAGATTGATTTACATTTTGTTTAATTAAATGCAGTTGATATGATTACTCCATAGTTACCCCATTCTGTCATGTTCAGTATTATGATAAGATGAGAGCTTTTGGTGCAGGCGCTTTGGAAACCTGCTGTATTGAATTAAATGCTTTTCCACCAATGGAAAGAGCCCTTAAGCCAGTGATGTTAATGGTCAAGTCTCTTTCATGTCAAGTTCAACTCCTGTTGGCTTTAGAGACATGCCCATTAGTTTTCTTGGCAACATTGTAAAAGTTCCTTGGCACTGCCTTCTTTTTTCAGAGGTGGTGGTCTCCCATTCAAATACTAACTAGGTCCAGATTGCAGTTTCTTGAGATTAGCCAAGCTCTAGCAGCTGCTGCCATCTTCAGGATCCTTAAATTCATTGGATGGGATCCAGACTTCATCATATTTAAAGATGCAACAGAATTAACTTCATACTGGATCTGCTTGTAAAAGTGATTAAGCCAGGCTCCAACCCATTGCGTAGTTTTACAGCCAATACATTTCAGTGTACCTGATTCTGTGTCAAACTGGCCCACATCTTACAACCTAGGCCATGCTTCTTCTAACTGCTCTGTAATACAAATGCCCGTTAGCATCTTCAAGCAGCCTCAGATAGAACTTCTTGGAAATGGGAAAGAAATGTATGCTCTTAACTTAAACGAGATGGAGGGAAGTAGATGAAGAGGAAAAAATATGTACATACCTTTAAAAATAAGAATGCAGTGAGATGAAACAGAACAAAACTGAGTCCTGAAAGCCACCTTGGGGGTGGGGAGAGGGAGGAAGGAAGGCAGACCAATGCATCTTGCTGTCCCCAAATCCAGAAATCTCAGCAATCTCCACAATCATTTGATTTCCAAACATTCAGTTTGTAATACTATCTACTGCTGGTCAACTCAGGCACCTAAAGCTCCAATTCCAACTGCACATTTATGTATTATGTGGTTGTGCATTCCCCCACACACAGAGAAACACACATACATACATCTCAGCTCACAAAGTAAAATTCAATGTCAGCACAAAGTTGACAGCAAATGATTATAACAGCTTCAGTGCTTGAAAAAAAGAGTGTAAATAACTAGGATCCCCCGCGGGCTCTCTGTGCCTGCATTCATAACAACTGTGATGGACAGCCGGTATGGTAAGGTAGAAGGGGAGGTGCGGGGTGAGAGAAAAGTCCCCAAGATGTCTGCACACACACCCATCTTCTGCTTAACTGTCACTTTTCTGACTAAATAAGCTACTTCCTTAGCGAGAAAATCTTTATACAGCAAACAGCTCATTTTCAGTACAAGTGCTGTTTTATGTGGGGTTTAAATTGTGTAATGCCATCATCATCAATAATGTATGCATAGGTGGAGTGCACATGTGTGAGTGAGTGGATGAGAGAGACTGAAGGAAACAGTGAGTTTGTAGGTTATCAGGTTTTCTACTGACTATTAAACATAACATGGGAGAATCAGGCTGACCACAGAAATATCTAAAACTACAACAAATTTACTATTTGAATTTCCTCCGTTGTGAATGTAGATGTCTCTTGTGTTGAATATTTGATAAATCCATACCTTTTCCAGAAGTTTGCCTCAGTTCTAGAAATGTCTACTTGTCTAGGGTAGAATTTGTCATAACATTTATGACAGATGTACCACGCCAGGAGACCAGATTAGACTTCCCCTTTCAATCTTTACAGAGTTAGGCCTTTTCACCAGACAGGCTTCTGCAAGAACACTTAGGCAATTTTCCCTTCTGGAGATGGGTGGGTAGGTCCAAATTCACCTGCTCTTGTTTCCAGGGTGGAACTGCTGTGCTGGAGAGTCCCCATATAGGTCTGCTTTGGACATACATCAGCATGAGTGCAGTTGGCTGCAGTTGATATCATTTGGTTTCTTCCTCCCAGGGACACAATGAGCTTTAGCTAAGATCATATTTATAAGAAATATCCCAGCATAAAAATGAATTTATAAACTTTAATTTTAGAAATTCTCCCTATTAAACCAGAAAGCCAGAAGAGTGAATCACAGGAGAGGGTGATACTAGGGAGAAAAAAAATATAGGGTAATTTCATCCCTAGGTTTATACCTTCTGGCCATCATCCAACCTTAATTAATATGCCTGAGGATACCATTTTCCCTCCTTCCAGACTCCTTGTGGTTTTTTGTTTTGTTTTTACAGGAAGGCCAGCCAAAGTAATGGCAACTGCAGGTCATACTTTTTTCAAGGCATTCAAAGGGCTAAAATAGGTCAGCTGGTGATACCTGGCATCACCAAAATCAATTTCCAGATTTTGGGGGGAAAGGTGGTAGAGCTTGAGGGTGTGAAATCTAACCAAAAACTTATACATCTTTAACAGTCGATTTTCTTGAAAACTTCAACTCTCTAAGAAGCTTTGTTATTTATCTGTAGCTTGCCATGAAAAATGGTGGAAAACCTATTCTGTTTGACCCAAAGTCTGACAGGGCAAATTTAGAAGGGCCCTGAGGGCCACAATTAATAGGTGGGGAACAGCATGTGGCTTTTGATTTGCAGCTATGTTGTAAGCACAGTTGTTCAGATCAACCATGATGATGTCACACAAATAACCTAACTTGCATGTCACTGACATGAATAAAATAATCCATGTAATTTGCACAATAATGTCACAATGCACGTGTCATCATTTGCTCCTCTTCTCTAACCTGCCCCTGTGGACATCCATGATAACAGACAGATACACTCTGGTTCATTCCATGCTGGAAATAGCTGTAATTCTTAACTTAAATTACTAAACACTGATCATAAGCATTTGGTCTCTTAAAACTTATTTTTAGTAGAATGGGTGGGGAAAAGCAATTTAAGAAAGGGGACACTGGAAAAAGTTAAAATGGTCAATAATCATCTAATAGTCTTGTTTATCTATTCATTGTACCACAGATGACTGAGAGACATGGGGCAAATATTGCTGTACGGGAAGATCTAGGCAAGCACAAATGGAGCAAGTTGCTTATAATAAATTACATGATTAGTCTATCTCATACAGTGTAACCAAGACTGTCCAAATTAAGTCTTTCTCAGCCATGATAATCTGATGATGATGCCTTTTTACTAGAGATGATGGAAAGTATTAGTATGTGAATTATCATGGGGTAAGTGTTTCCAATTCCCATTAAAGATACACAAAGTATGTAACTATTGATGAAATACAGTCCAAAACTCTTAATATAAAGTGTGCATAATTGCATCAAGATTTTGCTTTGCATAGTTTTACTGATGAGTAGAGGAACTTGTATGCAAGGGCAAACAAGATGGATGGAGATGCCAACAAGATGGAAGGCTAGAAAGCTGTGACAAATGACAGTGATGCACTTTCGGAATGAATGAGAGACATTCTCACTGTCAGATGAAGAAGGAGCAGAATGTAAGGCAAGTCATATCCATGAAACAAGGATGGAATTGAATGCAGAAAGCTTCTTAATTATTAATCTATAGGTTCATATACAGAAGCAAGTGAAAGTATATGATATGAGTGAGGGGGGGGAGGGCTGACAATGGTAAGCTGATGCTTAAGGCTTCAATCTATGGCCCTGGGAAGGACATCACATAGGTTATCAACTGTAATGGAATTACAGAAGAGGTTCCAAGTGAAGAAAGTTCTTGCACAGGACACTTAGGAGCTCAGAAGTTGTACCTTTGACATGGAAAGCCTGAAGGCAGAGGGGCCAAAACAGGTTTCTAGAGAGACTTAGTGATCTGAGTAATGCTTCAAGTTACAGAAGCTAAAGCTTTTCTGTTTCATCATCATCCTTCTGCACTGGAGAAAAAAATAGTGCACTCACCTCAGAGCTTATTATTAATCTCCCTTTTGGAGCAATGGGAAGGGAATGTCTCCAAAGGAAGGAGGAATCTCAAAAAAATTAACAAAAAGAAAAAGTGTCACATTCTCATTCTGGTTTGCTGGTACAATCCTGCCAGTTGTTAGGAACGGGTAACTTGGCCACAACCACACCAGATTTTCCCTACTCTTCATTCTTGGATTGCACTGCTAGTTGTTGATTCATAATTTTTTCTTGTTGTCTTAATACCAGTGAGCTAGATATAAACAGGAAGCATTACCTTTAAAAATTAATTATAATTCTAATTAACTATTCAATTATATGCCTTTTTATGCCCCTCCCTCCTATTATATTTCACTTGAGATTTCTATCTGCAAATAAAAATGTCACATTACTGGCATTTTGCGGAGGGGGGGAGCTCTAAGACATTATGTTAATTTCCCTATACTGAGCAATTGATATGTAATGCAGGTGGTCTGTTCAGTCCAGTAATATTTGCTGCAGTATATCAAAAAATGCACTATTTTGCTTTTTAATCAGATTTCTAAGTAGCTCTAAGAAATTAAAGCACCCGTCCTTTCACTAATGTTCATGGCAGCATCAAATGCTTGCTTCCATTTATTTTTTAAATGAAATATCTACAGCCATTTACACTGTTGGGGACAATCTGTGGGCCCTCGGGTGCAAAAGTGTGCAGCACCATTCCTGCTTGTCTCCTTGGTCACCTAATTGGACCACTGACTCCCATGCCATAGATCGCAGTCTTAAGCATCAAGGCACCTGGGCTGGGCAGCAAGCTGATTCAGAATACCCCTCACCTAGATCATGACAATGCCAAAGGACCATTGGGAGAGATGAAGCTTCCTTCTTCTTCCCCACACCTCTTCTATGTTGCTGGGGAAAGGGGGGATTTTGCTTCCTCTTGCTTCCTCACAGCAATATTGCCCCAAATCACTGGACACCAGCAGCCTGCCTGTAGGGTCACTGGGAGGGAGTAAAACCTTCTTGTTTTCAGCTAAAGGAGGTGCTTGTGAATGGTTATATGCACTTAGGCAGTCTCAGGCCCCTGGTCACAAGTTGCTTATCCATGGTTTCCATGTATCTTGCTCTCCCTCTCAAATCATTACACTTGCCTTCATCATCTGGCTAAATCTGATTGGTTACCAAGGATCATAACATAATCCTGTTGATTGCTATGTCTACATGGTCTGGAATTACTTATGGAAAAGGAGGAAGGGTATATTTATTTCAAAGGCACGTTTGCATCATTTGCAATCAAGCATGGAGACTCGGCTGAGAAAAAGGTTTCAGAGAAGAAGTTCTATTTTGAAAAGAGATTTGAAGGGAATCAGAGAAAAGGTATCATCCACTTCATGTAAACTCTACTTGGTTTAATCTTACAGTCATTGCTAACATAAGATACAAAGGAATGTTTGTGGTTTCCACTAAGATTTCATTTAAAAAAAAGGGGGGGGGGGTTCATGCTTAGATTTTTTTTTATTTAAAACCTAAATTTTGTATTGCTGCTCTCAACTTCCAATACGAATCAAAATGCTTTTTTAACTGCATATTTTTAGACAAAATAGATTTAGAAATGTGTATTTTCAACTTGCACTTTAGGAGGAAATGAAGCCTGCCAAATGTTACAAAAATGGATGGAAAGAGAATATATATATATATATATATATATATATATATATATATACACACACACACACACACACACACACACTTTTAAACAGTGTGCTTGTAACTTCTTGTTTTAAGATGGAATGTGATGAAATTTGCAGGCTTGTAGTCCCAGTGATGGAGAACACATGTTCTAAATTTCAGACAGATAGATTGAGAATTTTCTGTGCAAAGGAAAGCTACATTGGTAAGGAATGATAAATGTGGTAGAGCTGGTGGGCTGAGGTAGAAGCATAATTGATGAATTCTCTGTTCTTCTCTATAAAATAAACCAGTTGCTATGCCAGGTCAGCTAACTAATGCAGCTCAATAAAGACTGTCAAACAACTGTTTAAACCAAGACTCTGTCCAATAATGAGGAAGCACCTCTAAAAGGATAGAATAAATGACCTTTTTCCACTTCCATAATCTGTCCATTCCCCATTGCTTGGGCCAACCAATGATATCTGAATGCAAAGATCACTCCAATTTGAGGAGTGACCTGTCAGTCATTAGAATCCTACCTCATCTTCCAATATAGGGTTTATGTAAACAACTTTCATTTTTTAGTTTTTTTCCAGCTGCTGCACCATTATCCTTTGCTGGATGCTGAAGCTGCTGACAAAAAGATCAGGGCTGGAGAATGTGCAGTTCTCCATTTGCTGCTCCATCTCAAATAATGAAAATCTGTTCCAAATTACCTCCCTCTATCTCAGTGCATATCCCTAGTATGCTTGTAGCATATTTATTATTTGTTCTTTAATGCTCTTTTTCATGTTTTAAATGTTAATGATTATAAAATTGTAATACAAAAATAAGAAAAAAGTTATAACTAGTTAAAGTCTTATTCTCTTTATGTGCGTCTCCATTTCACTTAAACCAGCTTAGTAAATTAACGTATTATGTAATTAACAGTAAAACCAGAGAGTTGTATACATGACATAAAATCAATGTAAACAGCGACCTTGCGCACTACGTCACCTTTGATTCTTTCTCCATAAGCAGGGCTTGTTATCAGTACTAAAGGATGCTGAAATTGTGATTTTACTAATGTAAAAGTCAAAAGTGTTGATACATTTTCCTCATAAAAAACCCAGCATAACCTAGCAAATTCAAATATTAAATTTCAACTAGGAGTTCAGACTGTCCTCTTATTATCAACAGAGTGATGTCACATTTTTATTACCTCTCTTGAGTAGATATAATTGTATCAATATTTTAATGCTTGATACATATTGCCCACAATAAATTGTGCGCATAAATAAAACCTAACAAACAACAAAGTCCAATATTCAATTGCCAATGCAATAATAATGTTCTCTATTTTTATTACATTATGCATTATTTAATTACAATGATCAGAATCCCTTCGGAAAGTAAAACATAATTAGAAAAAAATTAAGTATGGTGGATCTATATATCTGATTTACACTTTTGATGTTAGTTTTGCATTAAGAATATATAAGGCATCCGTTCAAAATGGTGATATTACATGAGTTTGTTCTTTTTCTAATTAGTGCATTCCCCTTTAAGTTCCCTGGCTTCAGGAGATAATATTTCAGGGTTTTAATGAGCTTTTTAAGTATAATTGATGTAACAATCGTCAAATTACACATTTCTACCTGTGGAATAATGAAAGAAACAATTTAATGAGAAATGCTATCATTATTAGTAAATGAGCTTCTAAGCCACCATTGATAACATTAAAAAGCATAATAATTCATACATCAGCATCCTTAGAATTGTTACACCTCAGGTTTTCTGTTTCAATTTTTATTTTGTTTAGGGCTCCACTGAATATTACTTAGTTTCAGTTTTCAGCTTGAAATTATGTCATTTATTTAAAGCTAGTTTCTCCAAAATGCTTTTTAAAACCTATTTCTGGACACTTTCACATCAGCACAGTTTTTACTCCCCAAGTCCTCAGAAGAAGTTTAAAAGTGTTACAGAGGAATTTTGTCTGATGCCTTTGAACTTTGGTGTGGCAGAAGACTCCTGAGAATACTGTGGACAGCCAAGAAAACAAACAAATAGTTCACCAAACAAATCAATCCAGAATTCTCACTCAAGGCACAAATGAACAGGGTCAAATTTTCCTACTTCAGACCTGTTATGGGAAGACCCGGCTCTCTGGAAAAGGGTCTAACGCTGGGAACAGTGGAAGAAAAGAGAAGAGGATGAGCAGCAGCAAGGCGGATGGACTCAGTTACAGTGGCGATGTGTCTACCATTGGGAGACTTAAAAGAACAGGTTAGGGATAGATCATCATGGAGAAAATCTATCTATGTGGTTGCTATTAGTCAGCACTGATTTGATGACACATAATCAATCAATCAATCAGTCAATCAATTCACAACAGTGGTGATATAATAAACTCAGGCAAGTTTTAACATCTCAGTATGAACTGGGTGCTTTGGCTGCATCTTAGAAACCTGAGGTGTTATTATATATTATGGAGTTGATCTTTGAAATTAAGCCCACATCCTTCTGGCATCCAAAATTAAAGAACATTTTTAAAGCTGACATTAAGGACATCTATAATTCATGGAATAAAGAATTGGAACACCTGATAATGGAACATCAATGGTTGCAGGTCTTTAAAAATGCTAAATTTGCTTCAGTGGATTTTAAATTTAAATTAATTGTAAATTTAAGTTAATTTTAATTTTAAATTAATTTTAAATTTTAATTATTGTAATTAATTTTAAATTTTAATTAATTAAAATTAAAATTGATGCATCAAAAGATCTCATTGCAAGTTTACCCGACATTATATGTATTCAGAAGGTTGGTTGTCGGATTTTATCTATTGGTGTTGTAAACAATTTGAGGAGTTATGAACTCATATGATTTGGTCCTGTGAATTGTTAACATATTTTTGGAATAATATTTTAATGCACATAAAGTAGATTTATGGGGAATTTTTATTTTTATTTTTAAAAAAGCTTAATGCTATATTAAGTTATGTTCCAAAAATTTGGAATCTGATTATTTTGAGGACTTAGTGTTCTATCAGGCCTGGGGTTATGCTAAGAGAATTATTGTGAGAAATTGGAGAAGTAGTAATATTCCTGACATTAAGGAATATTCGAGACACATGTGATTTATTCATTTTGGAAAATACTATTTTATTTACTGATCCAAAAAAAGGAAAAAAAACCTCAATATGCTTTTCCGTGGCATAGATTTTATGACATTTGTATGTTAGAGAATTTTTTTTTAATTCTCCCCCAAGGTAGATTTAGAAATCTATTTGACATTTGATTAATATGTGATATATAGTTTCCCATTTTGCTGTTGTTTTTGATCTTGCTTTGTTGTTAAGTTGGGTAGCTGTATTTTTTGTAGTTTTTCATACATTTCTTTTTCTGTTGTTTTAGCATTTTTTTTCTCATTCTTTCTATAAAACTTGTTAAGATGAATAAAAACATTTTAAAAAAATAATAAAGGTGATCCATTATTTTCTTCACTTTTGCGGAAATGAACTGCTGAAAACAAAAAGCAAAAGTTACAGTCCACTCTGCACTGCGTATTATGCAGCAATCCCAACTCTGGCTGGTGTGGGTCTTCCGTGCTGTGTGGCCGTGTTCTTGAAGTTTTGTTTCCTAACGTTTCGCCAGCACCTGTGACCGGCATCTTCAGAGGGCAGGAGCACAGACAGGAGCAGTTCTCTCTGTGCCCAGGGTGACAAAAGGGTCACATCACCCTGGGCACAGAGAGAACTGCTCCTGTCTGTGCTCCTGCCCTCTGAAGATGCCGGTCACAGGTGCTGGCGAAACGTTAGGAAACAAAACTTCAAGAACACGGCCACACAGCACGGAAGACCCACACCAGCCATCGTATGCCAGCTGTGAAAGCCTTCGACAATACAATCCCAACTCTATTCGGAAGGGAAGGGAAGGGAAGGGAAGGGAAGGGAAGGGAAGGGAAGGGAAGGGAAGGGAAGGGAAGGGAAGGGAAGGGAAGGGAAGGGAAGGGAGAAGAGCAGAGCTGTAACTTGGGCCTTTGCAGGTTGCTGGGCTAGTGAGGAAGAGAAGGGGAACTGAACTTTTGTCAAATTTCACTTTTGCTCTTTTCGTTTTGTTTTGGTGTTAGTGAGGGAGAGCTCCAAAGCCTTCAAGCCAGCATTTCCTTTACAAGATCTAAAGCTCAGGAACACAGGAGAGGTGAGGCAATTATTCCCTCTAGTGGGCAACAGAGCCACAGCATCTTAAGGTACAGTCACAGTAACTAGCAGTTTCAGCGACCGCACAACTGAGTCAGAAAGCTTACCCTTCTTGTTGATGTGTTATCAATATCCGGTGGAGGAATTACTTAACTGCATTCTTGTTTTCATTGTGGGAAATGCCTGGTCTCCATTTTTACTGTTTAAATGAGGTGATTTGCGTTGCAAAGATGCGCCCATGAAGATGAAGAAGTAATGGTGCTTTGTTTCAACAAGATACTGTATTTCATGTTGCTTTGCAGCCTCTTTCAGTACTTGCAAGAGCTGAAAGAGGCTTCTATGCTTTGCTGTACATGGGCAAAAGCCTCTTCCAGCACTTCCAGTAACTAACTAGAAGCCACTTCCAGTTATTGCAAGTGGCAAAGGAGACAGATGAAGCAACTGAAGTGCAGGGAGCACCTTTTTTTGCAAAGCAGGTTCAAGGGGGTGCTTTTGCAAGCTGTCATTGAAGCAAAGCAGCCCCTTGAAGATTTATACAGCCGTAACAGTTAGCACTTCATAAATATATATATAATCTAGTAATCCCGCCAGACAAATGTTCACCAGAACATCTATCCACTGAATCATTTTGAAGAACCCTACCAACACATTTTCCAAAAAACAAGAGGATCAAATGTTCAGCTGAAGACTATTCCATATGACATTGCTTCATCTCAATTACATCCTGCTCTTCCATTCCTAAGGCATTCAAAGTGGCTAGCAGATTAAAATAAATAATATTAAATAGTCGCAAACCAGCTAACAAGTATAGGTAAAATCATTTTTAATCCTGTTCAAATGAGATCTTGAATACTTTTCTAAAACTTGAGTGAATGAGTTCTAAGTGCAAACCCAAGGGATATGCTCCATAGCTAGAAAGCAATTAGACAGAACTTCTCCCATCTATTCAAAAAACAACCCTTTGAACATCAGCGCAACTTTAAAGTTGGATGGGTCTGGATGGGGAAGAAACAGTTTCTATTCAACCTGGAGAAGACTGAATGGCCGTGGGTTTTAGGACCTTCCAGATCTGGTCATTTTCCATCATTAACTCTAAATGGGCTTACCCTTCCCCAATAAGAGTTGGTGAGCAATCTGGGGGTTCTCCTGGATGTACGGCTCCTGCTCAAGGAGCAGGTGGCAGCCTGAACAGCCTTTGTGTTGCCCATTATGCCTTTTTCTAAAGCAGGAAGCACTGCTTACAGTCACTCATGCCTTAGTTACCTCTGTATTGGCTATTGCAGTGGTTTACATGGGGCTATCCTTGAACGGCATTCAGATGCTTCAGCTGGTCCAGAATGGTTCAGAATGCAGTGGCACATGCAGTTTTGGCACACCACAGTATACATATGTAATACCACTGCTATGGGTAGGGTTATGTGTGCAACTGAAAGTACTTTTAAAGCCCTAAATGGCATAGGACCACGTTTGTTGTGGGACCACCTCTTCCTGGTGCTTCCCATCCTTCCCACTAGACCTGGCAGAGGGGGGATGCTCCAGATCCCCTCAGTGAATCAGAGTCATCTGTTGGGTCCCAGGAACCATGCCTTTTGTGTCATGGTGTCTGCCCTATAGAATAGCCTCCCCCAGAGATATGGATGGCACTGACTGTATTGGCCTTTTGGGAGACCATGAAAGCCTAGCTCTTCTCCTAGGCACTGGGGCCAGGATATTAGTTACTGGAGATATGGCATGGGTGTATGTAAGGCTGCCTCACCTTCATAACTTCAGCTTCAGGCAAACTCAGCCTGGGTTTTGCTTCTCAGCTTTTCAGCACAATTCAACTTCAGCTCAGTAGAAAAAATTCAGCTTTCTTCACAAAGAAGCAATATTTAACTCACTTCAGCCATCTCTAACTGTAGGAAAAAAACAAACTTCCCCCGACTCTCTTGCCTGGGCTGTAAATGCCTCCTTTTATCTTGCTGATGCCATCAACATCAGCAGATGGTGCTATTTATAGAGGGTAGGCAAGGAGGAGCTACAGGGCATTCTTTTCTCCTTGCTGTGCAGATCAGTCCTTCCAGGCCATCACCATGAGGTAACCAAGCAGGGAGCAGTACTGTTTTCTGATATTGCTGGACAGAAACAGCGGTACTGGATACACCATATCACTGCCATACTAGATACGGTTGTGCAAATGCATTCCTTTGCCACCACTGCCACCTGGAGATCCAGAAACAGCAGGAGGTGACAAGGAAATACAACTCTAGTACTTGAGTCTGGTTTCCAATTGACCCAGAACATCTGTTTCTTATTTGGGTTTAATTTCAGCTTGTTCACTCTCATACCACCCACTGTCTACCTTAGACAATGATCAAGGGAATCAACTAGTTGGTTGTTCCTTTGGAGCAAGGAGCAACAAAGCTGAATGTTGTTAGTGTATTTTTGGCATCTGACTTTCAGAGCTTTAGATGGCTTCTCAAGACATTATAGCTTAGATACCAAGCTGCATGAATTACCTCCTCCCCGCCCCCCCCCCCCAAAACCTGTGACAGCAAAAGGCAACATCCTGGATTGAAATAATAGCCCCTTGGTACTACTTTTAGACATGATCTGATAGGAAGGACTGAAACCATTGCAAAAAATGTTCCCCAAAACCTCAAGTCAGTCCAAGAGAATATCATAGTTAATGATGATGAAAGCTGGCAAGAGGTCCAAGAGAACGAGGACAGTTCCACTCTCTTTATCCAGTGCCTAGCATGTCTTCTACCAAGATGGGTAAAGATGGGCACAGCAGTCTGTTTCTTGGCCCAAATCCTGAATGAAATGGATTCCAATAATAAGTACCTTTCATTTGTATTTGAAGCTGTGAAGCTGCATTTTTTTATATCAGCTTAGCCAAAAATGATACATTTGAGACTGGCTAGTAATTTTCTAATGTTTCTGGATCAAAGGAGGGTCTTTTTTAATAACAATTGAGCCAAAGCTTCCTTTAAGCAGGAAAAAATATGTTACTATCATAAGAAGACACTGAACGCTTTGAATCATGGGCTAGTTATGATGAGCAACAATTGAATAAACAGGTAATAGCCCTTTATTCAGTCTATAGTTGCACATTTCTAGATTACCCATTCTACTCCGAGTTATGTGCCTACATCGTAGCTACATTTTTCTTTTAGTGTACTCTGCACACTTCACATACTCATTTGTCTGTGGTCCAGCACTGAGAGACATGGTCTTGCCAATTAGTGATGTAATAAGAACCTAATATTGGTGATGCATCTGCAGATCAAATTGAAAGGAGCGTGATTGATATTATCATCAACAAGAAATCCACAAATGACAAGTTTTACTAGATGGCTTTCAGAGATATGCATTATTAATTTTGAAAGTAATTAATTTCAAGGTGCCCTGCACTTGAGGAAGCTGATATACAGTGACATCTCTATCCCACTCAAGTTCATGGTGGATGTGGTATTATTGCAGGGCCAGAACATTTCTACAAAGGGCTGTTAGTCCATAAAGATAGTCAATTGTGGATTACTATCAACAGTGAGTAGGGTTAAATCCAATGGCGAATGAACAGAATGGTGACGGGAACATCTAAAGCCAAAGGTGAATAAACATTTTTAGTACTGTGTCCCCTATCTCTTCTCTTTTCCACATGTATGTGAATGTACAATAAGAGGATGAAGAAGGAATTTTCAGAGAGTTGGTCCAGAGAGCAATAGTGACCTTCAGTGACAAGAAAACTAGTTGGTGCTGAGTGTCTTCTGAAATTAGGCTAAAGGTTACATATAAGATAGAGAATGAAGTCACAAAAGTTGATTTTAGTGTGATCCTTGAGTGTTTGATAGTAACATAAAAGGAAATGTAGAACATCTGAACATTACTTACCCAAGAGTCATTTCTTGAGATACAATACTTATAGGAACTATAGTGTCCTTTCTTAAAGCATCTTACTTTAAAGCTTTTTTGCTGACTCAGAACAAATATTTGTTGATAGCTTACACAGTTAAACTAGGGGATAAGATTTACTAGGCATGTGCCTAGCTTCAATTCTCTGTGTACTGAATATTCTCACAGATGACCATTTATTAACATATGTATGTCTGTGTGTGAGAAAGACAGAGAGAGAAGCAAACTTATAAAGGATGGATCCAGTAGTGATGATAATTGTACATATTTATTAAGTGGTGCCTCCATTTTCAGAGGCAGAGTAACTCTAAATAAAAGATATTGAGAGAGACAAAAGGGTAGACATGTTGCCTTTATGCCATGCTTGTAAGCATCTATTATGGAATACAATTAGTGAATTTGGTAGTAGATCCAGCAAAGCATATCTCACTTTTGTTAGAATGTCAATGTCTAGCTCAGAGATTGGTTAATTGCAGCAATATTCTTCTAGCACAGTCTACCAAAGGCATGTAGAAAAGTGAGTAATACAATGAGGGAAGGAGCCAAGAATTTGGAGTCCAGTTCTATCTCGAGTGTCTACTGTGTTGTGTTTTCAGAGCAAGAGATGGACTGTTAATTCTCCTCTGGTTAATTCTAGTTTGGCATCCCTCTGATATATCTTTGATAATTTCTACTCTAATTATAATGAGAATAATTTTTCATTCTACTTTTGCAATAAAAATATTTCCTTATTTCTCATTATATCAATAGAACTCAATCTCTCACAGTTCCCGCTGCATTCTTACACTTATACACAGCACACTCTTCTCTCCCTTAGCATTTAATCTCTTCATAGTCTGCCAATGTCAAGAGGTTCAGATTAAGCTTGTTAAAGATCTGCTTCACTCTTACTCACTGATGATTATTTATTTAGCAGTTTTATGTAACCCTGTCATTGATAAGCACTCTATTAATTTGCTGAGGGACAAATCAACTCTAGTTATTTTTCTACCAGCTATTAGATTCAGTGGTAGCTGTTTGCAACAAATGGCTTGCCAGTTAATTATAAATTATGGGTCCTCTTTACCTATATTAATTAATATCTCCTCAGCTTTGTAATACTAGACAAATAAATTGAAGGCAAGATTTATTAGGTGGTATATGCTTTGTGTCTCTTGATTAGTACTCTTTACTTTTGGAACATTTATACTTGTTTAGATGGATTTGATGGCAGCACGCTTCCTTCAAAAGCTGGTTCCTGGGCTGCATTTTAATTTTAGGGTGGTAGAAACAAGAGGCAAGCACCGGGAGTCTCACAGGTTAATTGAATTGCCACTCTGTAAAAAAGCATTCTGTTCTCCTGGACAATGCTGGAAGGGTAATTTCAGGGGGCAAAAATGAAGACCAGCCCCACTTTGCCCAAAGGACTGCTTCTGTTTTGTGTTGTTTGCGCCGATATTTCTTCCCACACAAAAAAATGTTGTGGCTACCAAATGTTGCAGCCGTTCTGCCTTAGAAGAACCCAGCCCATACTGGCTGGCCTATTACTCGCCACAGAATCTTGGGAAAATATTCTGCCCTGAACAGTTCACATGGAATGTGGCAGGCCCCTTGATGGCCCTTCAGAACACCTGTGTTTTCATTTGCCAATCCCACCAAAGTGGACTGGCAAAGTGTGAAACTGGCATGCAATTGTCTTCACTGCTGTTGGTCTCCTCCTGGAACATCCAGCAATCACTCTCCCCACCCTCCACTTTTTTCCTTTCCTTTCTTCTTTTCTTTTCTCTCTCTCTCTCTCTCTCTTTTTTTTTACTGTCTTGAAATAGAATAGCAAAACTGAACCCAGAAGCCAGGGAGGGGATGTCATGAACCAGGCAGTGGCAAGCCTTCCTAAAAACAGACCAGCTTTGCGCTGGTTTCAAAAAACTGGCATAGAGCCAAAAAAATCCAGCATGGCTCTTAGAATGAGCCAATTACTTCTGATGTGACAGCTCTGAAACCAGCTTCAAACTGGAGCAAATTCTCCATTTGGGGGTGTTCTGCATGTCATTCATATAAACTGAACAGACTCTAGAAAACTCCCAATAGCTGCGCACAAGAAATGAACCTACTCAGCTTTCCTGATCATCACATTCCTGTATTCCAGAATAAAACATACTAATTAGATTTGTTCAACATGCTTGAGGTATTCAGTTACAGATCTAGTAAGTCTTCAGAAAATTATTTTAGGGCATAGCCAGGTTCAGCAGGAAAGCCAGTTTTTGTGTTATCATACGCCTAGGAAAGCACGTTACAGAAAACATTTGTTCCTAAGAGAATCCTTAGGAAAAATATTGAGCTTTATCCAGAAATTTTGCAAAAAAGGTTATCCAAGAAATCATTGGCTAAAAAGATTTTCACTCTTCCCACCAACCCATTTGCAAGCTTCCAATTTCCCAATATTCCATGATGGTGCAGGGTTCTTCATCCACAAAAAGGGTTTTAATGTGTTAAAGCTGAATATACATACAGCCTTATCTGTTTATGATGAAAACACAGCAGTTTGAAGCTCTTTCCCACAGAGAATTATGTTTGCAGCAAAGTTTGTACCTTAAACCATATTGTCTATTAAAACCTGAAAAGATCTTTCATCTAAATAGATATACATGTATCTATCTATCTGACTAGATGATGAAGTCTACCATATTAATACAAACAACTGCACACCTGAGGTTTCTCTTCAAGTTTGAAGAGGAAAGGGTAGTTGGAATAGATTATTTTCCCTATTTTCCATTTTGTTTCAGAAGGGATATAAAATTGAGGCCTTGACCATTCAAGGTCAGCAAAGCAATCCCATTAACCTATGGAGAAAGTAAGACTTGAGTTGGGTTAATTAAACATGATTGCTTCCCAGAGCTCAAAGACACTTTAATGTGTCAACAGCCCAGTCCTCCTATCATCAAGCTAGCTGTTAAACTCAAAGAACCAAGGGGAAAGTCCTTTAAAAAGGGGGGGGGGGGTGCAGAAAAATTCTCACATCCTATACATGGAAGAGGAAAGGTTCTTTCTATTCTCACTAAGGTATTTTTTAGGTTTCCTCATGTAGAAATGAATGTCTGGATGGTACTTATCTGGTTCATGCCCATTGTCATTACCTTTGTATATCCAAGGATCATATTTCACTAGAACTGGCATAAGACTTATAATACAAATTCTCTTTATTTAAAGAGTGTGGAACCTTTAAATTTAAAGTAAGTTGGGTGCTTTGCCTCTGTTTCTATATCCTCTATGCTAAACCTTCTACTTTCTTCTTCTTCTAGAAGGATATCTGCAATTTTTCCTCTAGAAACTTGCAATTCTCATTATTCCATCAGGGATATACAGTAACCTATATCATACAGCTTCATACTGAAAGACTGTGTGAGACAGTGTAGTGGGGACAATGGCAGCTATCAACCTATAACTTCCATGAAGAGGATGAGTACTATTGTGAGTTTGCATCCTTCATTTAGAAAAAAAAAAATTGTGCCAGGGACAGATTTCTATTGCCTTGCTCCTTGTGACTCTAAATTCCAGCTGGAAATTCTTTACTAAAAAATATTTGATTCAGCCCTGGAAATTAGATGTAATTTATTATAAGATTTCAAGTTTGAAATATTCCTAAATCCAAACAATCAAGATACTGTTAGCAGAATCAAAGCATCTGGATTCTGAATTGGGAATTTCACCTCAAAAAGCAAGTGCAAATGTTGCTTTGAATTTTCTCATGTGTACATCTGAGTGTGGATTCTGGAAAATACAGGCAAATTCTGTATAGTTATGAATACTGGTTTCAACTCTAAGCTTGTTAGAAGAAATTACAGCATCTCTTATTTAAGAAAAAAATTATCTCCCACACAGAGTGTCCACTGCCCAGAGTCAGTGAATGGGCAGCCCTAGAAATTTAAGTTATGAATGAATGAACAATCATGTGTGAACAAATGTGACTATGAAAGTACTTCTAGGCCACAGGAGAGCATTAGTGGCTCTTCAGTTGTTGCTAAATTATAACTTTTAACATACCCTACCATACTCTATGCTGACCAAAGTTGTTGGAAGTTGTGAGTTGCCAAAATCTAAAGGGCCACATATTTTCTACTACAGCTATAGGAAATGATTACTATAGGTATGGGAAATTTCAATGCAGCAGGGGCTCTTATTAGGGGATGTGCTCCTGAACACATGCAGGTTGCTAAAAGAATACCAGGTAATTAAGCAGCAGCAGGTTCCATTTAAAAAGAAGAATGTCATAATATAGCTGTCTTGGATGTAGAGCAGGGCCTTAGTCCAGCTATCAATGAATGTTGGTAGATATTCATTGTATTTTAAGTTTAAAAGATACATTGGATAGGAAAACCTCATTTCTACCTAAGCTACATTTAGAAGAGAGAGAAGTACAAGAGAAAGAAAAGGAGAGAGAGGAAGTACCTTTTTGTTTCTTAAACACAAAGATTTGTTTTAACCAACAATAGGCCAGCTGAGGAACAGACATGGATAGTCTGTGAAGACCCTTCCCCTTATTCTTCTTTTGCTATTTGCCTTAGTGATCAAAAAAGCTCAGAGATGCAAGGAGAGAATGCAGTTTTCAACACTAGGGTTGTGCAGTGCTTCAAGTTCAGTCTACAAAAAGTGTTTTGGAGCATGCAGAAATATTCATGGACCACTTGTCTACAACATATTAAAGCAGCTGCATCTTTTCCCTGGACCATGTAGCATGTACAGATCTAATGATCCCTAGATGGGAGACTGGTGCTTAACCACTGAATATCACCTATCAGTGTCAACAGTATGATCTCATTTGTGTTTATACACACACACTCACACATGCATAGTCACAACTGGGCTCTTCCCCATTTCAGAACTCAGCTGAAGAAAAAAGGTCTGAAAACTGTCTGGGGAATATTTGCATGAGAGAATCAATAGATATGAGTTAGAAGGATAAAATGCCTGCTCCTGTTCTTGATTCTCTACAAGTGGTATCTTATCCCCATATTACTGTTACAAACAGATATCTTGCTACTTCCCTCCAGAATTTGTAGCAATGCATAATGCTAGCCTTACAAATATAACATGCCTTTTTCAAGTCCAATTTATGTGATCAAATCTACTGTATTTTTCCATTTCTTTATCACTGATCCTGATTCAGCATGATTTTATGTGAGGGCCCCTTCATATAAAATCACAAATGACCACATCTTTAAAAATGGATACCTTTAAAACCTCTTCTTAGAATATGATAATCTGTAATCTTACAATATAGAGTTAGTTTACCAGTACCTCATCTGCCAAATAAGCTAAATGTCTTGGTTGGGAATGATAGAATTCATAGTTAACATACCTGAAAGACATTAGAGAAAATGCCTGCTCAAAACTGGCCACTGGGACCTGGCCCTGAGATATTTTGAGGAACCATGTTTTTAACTGGGCTATGTAAGAGGTCAGTTACATATGAAGGGTTATAGAGTCCTTGGTACTCTCTGAGCTTGGTTGTTTGGTTGCAGACGTTTCATTACCCAACTAGGTAACATCTCAGTGCTAATAAGAGTTCTCTTCTACTGGATATGAAGGGTTACTCAAATCCTTCAAAGGTTTATTCTGCATGTGGTTTGTCAAATGAAAGGTGCTCTGAGTTACTACTTGTCCATTAAAGCTAAAAGTCTACAACCTCACATCCTTTATTAACAGCAATAGATTTTGCTTTTATTTGAGATTATTATTTTTCACACTCAAAATACAAAATACTTTATTCTGAGAGCTGGCAGTACTCATCTTGGTGAGTGAAAAAGTAGGATTTTGATTGCCTAGGGTAAAATGTATTACCGTTAAAAATGGTTAGTAAAAAAAAGTTGTTTACATAGAAAGTAAATACTAAATAGCTTGTTTACCTATCTCTTTGTTTGTGGAAGCTTAACATGTAGTGTGAAGCACGGGCTTTGTTTATTGTTCAAAATATTGTGCAGTTCCAGAAAATGAATTAATTTACTAACCAGTTAAACATGTTTCTTAATTTTTTTTAACAATTCATAAACTACTCAGAGTCTCAGGTTCAGGTGGCATACAAATTTAATAAATACATGTCCATTTAGTATTTGTTCTGGCCTTATCTTGCCCTCCTTGCCCCCCACTTTTTAGACTTTAGCACCAGCAAACCATTGAAAGGTCAAGTATAGCTCTCAGTCTAGAAAATATTTCTTATTTGTCTTATATAAACTTTCCCTCTGAGTGTACAAGTCTCAGTTCAGATCTTTTTATTAATGAATAAAGCAGGAAGATCATTTTTGCATTTATCTCTCTAAGGTCACTGCTGCCACCACTAGCCTATCTCGTACTACTGGTATCAGAAGTGGAACCAGCTGGAAATAAGCCTATGTCCTGAAGTTAGAAATTTTAAAAATCTGTCTCAAGCAATCTCAGCCTCCTCTCCCCACCCTCAAAGAAACCATCAACCACTATCCTAGAGGTTACAGGTTGGATTATGATTCCCACTCTTCAGTTAATGGCTAAACTGTGTCAAAAAAATGAAGCAATGGTTTCCAAAAATACATGCTAATCCACTAGCTTAGAGCACTCCCCAGAATTCAGGCCTGCCAGTCCCTGAACTCCAGGCATTTGCAGCAATTTAGGTCATTTCCAATTGGAATTCAACGCCAGGTGTCAGTGGTGAAGTGCCTAGAGGCAATCAAATTACCTGGTGGTGTCACCTTGTCCTCCTAATGATCCTTATATATTTAAACATAAACATAATAAAAAATAAATGCTTATCCAAGCAGGACAGCTACATATGCTTACCTGGGTGCCAGTGTTTCTCACTTGCTATTGAGAGAGAGAAAGAGAGAGAAGAGAGAAATAGATGTCAGTGGTAGTTAAAGTAAAACTATCAACATATGGGATGTATTTACAAATGTGTCCCCGGGTCCCCAGTCAAAACCTTATCAAAACTTGCAAGGTAATTGAATTTTGTTCTGTCTCTTGCTGTTTTCCATCAGGCACATGCAATTATTAGGAAGCGAACAAAATTGTAAGCCCTGATCAGGTCTTTTCTCCAACACATAAAGATTTAAAGTGGCATTCATGCTCCCTGCAGGGTCCCTGCATACATGATTCTCATATGATCTACTCCCAACCTGAATGGGGTGAGTGAGGTTGGGTGGGGTAAGATTCAACATGAATGCCCTTGTGATATCCAGGCAAGCAGCAAAGCCCATCAACCAGTACCCCCAATTTCTTATACCTGAACACACTCCAAATCTTCTTCCTTCACATAAATTCAGGAGCATCAAGTTCAAGTGGGGACCCCAGAGTAGATCTAGTAGAAACCTCCATGCCCCACCTCCACTTTTAGTCTCACAAATCAGGCAAATGCCTGAATAAGGCTTGCTTTATAATGAGATAGCCATAATTGATATTACATGTGTGCATCTGACTTCTCAAAATAACCCTTCAGTGGTTGCTATGAATGCAGACAAAAGGCAGACTTCGTGGAAATGGTGAATAATGTAGTTGTGGGGAGTGCAGGAGACTTGGTCCATGTGGTTATCTCCACTACCTCCCTGCTCTGGGGAGTGATTGGGCTGAAGTTTTGGAGGATTGGGAGGAAGGCCTTTCTTGTTACTAGTTTCTGTGTTGTCATATTCTTTGGGGGTGAAGGGGATCCTGAAGCTGTAGATCTGTTACTCACATTTTATGTTGTCTCTGAAGTGGGGAAGTAAGAGTCAATCCTCATCTGTTTCTATACTTCATTGGATTTATGGGCCCCAGTATCATTACTGGGGCTGGCCCGAGTTCTTTTCTTGCCTCTGGATGACATTTTTGGGCCGTAGGGCTGAGCCAGAAGGGGTGAGACTAGTCACAACCCTGCTATGAATAGGTTAACAATTATGGAGTTAGGAAGGTCTCTGATGAGATATAATAAAGTGTAATAGGTAAAATAGATAGCTTAAATGGAAACTCCATTTATAGAAGCATTATACCTCTAAATATCAGATCTTTTAATGTGTTTAAATTATAGTGCACTTTTCACAAAAACTTCTACGGTGCAAAAATTGCAAAAGGGTGAAATGCAAATTAAAAGCAACATGTACAAGAAGGACAGTGTGAACATGTACAAGGAAAGTGTGTGCATGTCACTACCCATACCAGTGGCTTTGTGGTTTTATTCAGCCAGTTTCCAAATGGCTGTCAGAGGCCAAAATGCAGGTTGCTTTGTTTTGTTTTGATTTATTTTAAGTGCAGCTCCCAGCCTTAATAAAGGTAACTGGGTACTCTGGGCTTTGAAAGGAGGGCCTTCTAAGACAACTTGACCAAGCCTATCCTCTCCCCCAAAATTCAGAGCAGATACTGACTGGATAAAACATATGGTATGGTTTACTGAATAAATTAATCAGCTAACAAAAATTAGCTGGGTCTATGCAATACATGAAGATGGAAATCATGGTTTACAAATTATATTGGCTGGATTCACACAATGCCTTCAGATTATTCTGTCTTCAGATTCAACATGTGATCAATTTTGGAGGAATTCTCATGCTGTGGTTCCTAACTACCCTGGGGGGGGGGGGAGGTCTTCCAGAAATTTTTGTACATCTAGGGCATGATGTGCTTCAACAAGCAGGGCATGTACTCTGTCTGGAAGGTCTTCAGCACTTTCTTGCAAGAAGATGCCTCAGAGTTAGATCACTGTCTAAGTACTGGGGGAGATACTAGAGCACGGTTCTGCAGGGATCCAGTCTATGGCTGGGTTACTGTCTAGCAAGGATGTGGGCAGGAAGGCTGATTCATGCTTTTGCAGGATTCCAGCCCTGGGTGCCAGTGGAAATTGAAATGTAATTATTGGTGGTGGGTGGTATGTTTAATTCTTGCTAGCCCCAGTCCCAGTGAAATCCTTAGGTTTGTTTAAGGGGTGGGATTTTCATGGGTTGGTTTGTCATTTGGGGAATTGCAGCACTGCAGAGTTTGATAACCCCTGATTGCCAATTTAGAATTTTTGTTCAAAGCATCATCATCATCATCATCATTAGGCAATAAACCCAAGAAATATATCTGGCCGTTCCAAAGTTATTACACAAAGCCACCTTCTTCTGTATTGTTCCAGCTGATATTGAGAGAAAAAAGTGACCTAAGAAGTCCCACTCTGGTGAACCCTGAAAGCAGTTTTGCAGGAGACCTGTGGCGGTGAGTGTGGAATGTAATTGTCCATATAATTACTGCTATGAAACTGTTTCTGGAACTGACATTACTTGATACCTAATGCTTAATATGGCCATTTGTATGCTGTGCATTAATTCTCACAACATCCCCATTGGTTAGGAAAGCATTATTATCACAATATGACAAGTGAGGGATTTCATGCAACTTCCCTGAGGGCACACAGCATGCCACTGGCAGAAGTCAGATTAGAACACAGGAGGACCGTCCTTCTAGCCTCAGGTTCTAGTGTCCACTGGACCAGACTACATTTTTACTTTGGATGAGTTACATTTCAGATTTTCCTCCAGCCATTTTCCACATTAAGCAGGTGTTATCCACATTTTGATTACTAAAAGGACAAGACAAGTCCAAAAGTTTAAGGCACTATATGAATTTTAACAAAAAAAACAAAATCTTTATATCTTGGCACTTTGTGAGATTGGCTTCAGATTTTATGAGGCTTATATACCTTATGGATGTTAATCAGAGGGCACAGAGACATTGGTTTCACCAGATTTGCAAAGTTTTGAAATTAACTTTTCTAACATCTGCATGGGGGATGGAGGATCCTACTCTAGCTTAAAACAGATCGGGAATGTAAGCAGAATCAGAGTCTAAGCAGAAGAATGTTATTCAAGTATATATATTCCCTTCTACATCATAGCATATTCTCACTGTTCCATAAGGATAAATATCCAATACAATAAAAATAATAAAACAAATAAGAGCAATAACATCACATAAGCAATTTTAAAACATCAGGCATTTGAAAGACCTAGAACTCAAAAATTCCTATCGAAGTAATATCGTCTTCACAGTTCGTCCTAAACTGGACAAGAAAGGGGGCCATATTCTTGGAGGCCATTGAGAAAATAAGAACTGCTGTGCTAGAACACACCACAGCTTTAACTAATCTAGTGTTCTGATTTCACAGTAACCAGTTAGAAAAATATAAGGAAAGCCCACAGACCATAAACTGAATACAGGTAGTCCTCATCTAGTGACCACAATTGGGACCAACAACTCAGTTTTTAAGCAAAGTGGTCACTAAGTGAAACCATGACTGTGCTTTTGATCTTACTTCAGCTTTCCTTTGCTTTACCGACCTGCAAAGGTTGCAGATGCAAGGATTGGTTGTGAAGTTACTTTTTCATCATGATTGTAATGGCAGACAGTCACTAAATGAGAAAATCATTAAATGCAGACTACCTGTATCAACAGGTGTCTTCTAGTAAAAAGTATCAGAATGTTTACTGTTCTGATACTGAAACCATAATTAATAGTCATTGATAACCAATTAATCTGCTTTTAAAGCCCTCGAAGTTGGTGGCCATTACTATTCCTTGTGATAATTAATTCACCAGTTATGCCTTACAAAGAGATCTGTTTCCTTTAATATGGTCAGAACTTTTTACCATTACCTCAAGTAGCTACCACTACTGAAAAGGTCATTTCCCTCAGATTCACCTATCAGTCAAAGTTTAATATCAGGAGAAAGAATGATGAGAATTTTAAATTTGATTATTCTCATTGATCTCTCAGCACCTTTAGATATCATCAGCCATGGTCACTTTTTGAATTGGCTCCATATAAAGGTGTTGAAAGACCTAATGTTATAATGGTACTCATAATGCTGGTTTCAGAAAATAACTTGGGGAATTCACCATGACTCTCCAACAGTGGGAGTCTACAATATTTTGAAGGCTGGAACCAATTCTCCATATTATTGACCAGGCCAAATAACATTGATGGGCACAGTTTGGATGGCATTATCAAATTGTCTTCAGAAGGAGTTGGGGAGATATGGCCACATGATACTGATGGATTGCATTTTGAATAATGTGATAGTTTAGGTGAAAAGAATGGCTTTCTCTTTCTTTCCATACTTGGAGTCTGGGCCAGCCAAGGATATGGCTTCGTAAGGGCTCAAGACAGATACAAGAAAATGGCTTTTAATACCATGCACATTTGAGTTATAGGATTTCCTTCTACAAGAGGGGGTGGTAAACCCTCAAAACTTTCTCAATTTTTTTTCTGACTTTGAGAAAGGACTGAATGAATTTCCTATCAATGGTTATTATTTGCCCTGAGTAGACTGCCATATCAAGTTCTCAGGATTTGGGGGAGAAAGAATAAGTGATTTCCGTGTTCCAGAAACAATTAGTTGGCCCAACTGGAAGCACGGTACTAGATGAGACAGCTTTCTGATCTGACCCATAGATCCAATGTTTTGCTTCTTATTCTTATTCTTATTATTTGCCAATAGTGAGCTTTTTCCACATATGCAGAAATCAGGAAAAATTGAATGACTCCATGTAGGCATCTGCTCCATTAATTCATATTGAGAAAAAGAATCATAAACTGGTAGCAACTCCTAAGAACAAACATTAGGAGTATAAAGCAAGGTTATAAGTTATTAAATTAAGCACTTGTGAAAACAAGCTTCCAAGATTGCCGGTATGATTCAAGTGGAAGAAAGGTGTTTTTTGTTTTTTTTTCATTTTTTCTTCCTAAGGTGCAAGAAAGAAAAATCACATAATTTCCCAAGGTACTTGTTATTCTTGCATATACATATATATCTTTAAATATGTCAACAGGATGTATCTTTTTTGTCCACCGGGAAGCAGGTCTGCGAACACAGATGCTGATGCAAACAGAGAGATTACTCCAGCTAAGTCCTTCCCAAGAGTTATTAAGCTGTTGACAATATGTGAATCAGATGAATTTACCACTGGTTCAGTAATTCTCTCTCATATATGAACAACTCTCCCTCCCTCCAACTTTTATGATTCATCATATTTATTTTTTGTTTCCTCAAGCAACATCTTTTATTAGTAGCACACTCACTACCAAAATTTAATTTCTGCAAAAGAACAACAAAGCAGTTGATTATTATTATTGAAAATCTGGTACAACACACAGTGAAATAAAATCTATAAGGCATTAAAATGACAGATTAGGCGAGGGCTGTGCTCATTTACAAGTGTTAGAACATCATGTTAATGCCTCACAAGCACAACATAAAATGAAAATCAAGTCTTTCATGCTGCTTTACTAATTCCACAAAGCTCCAAGGAGCACAAACTGTGGGCCTTGTTAAAGTGGCAAGGTCCTGTTTTAATTTCCCTGGCAAAAGATTTGTTGTTAACACGCGTGAGACAAAATCTCATATATGCAATCAGTTTCTGATGACAGTACTATTAGCTGCTGCTATAATGCTCTAGTACTGGATGAATAGTCAAAGCACATAAAGATCATAACATTGGAAAGGATCTTAGAGGTCACCTAGTCCAACCCATACCCTGAACAATGCAGTTACAGGATGAACATACAGGATGCCATTGCAATGCAGGATCTGTGATACAGGATGCAAGTGGCCATGTGTCTCCAGCCTCTGCTCGAATATTTTCAGATAGGAAGTCCTATCCTTTCCAGAACATTCTGTCCTAGTCCTAAGAGTCCTTACCAGGATGAAGTTTATCCTAAAATTGAGCTGAAATATACTTTTCTACAATTTCTACATATTGGTAGAAGGAGTTTCCTCCACCTGCTGTGCAATGGCCCTCGAGATGAACAGGCAAAGGGGGGCAGGGACCAAGGTCATGTGTATTCATCCTATTTTGCTACATAAGGAGACATCCATGTTAAGAACATCCCAAGTATATATTGTAGGCTGTTTACAAGAGCATGAACAGCCTTGTAGTTACCAGAAGGCATGGTGAGTGAGATGTTTATATAAAGTGGGTGGAATCATAATTTTGCCTGGGATTTGGGGGTAGGGTGGGGTAATGGGATTTGTTAAAAAAAAAAAAAGTTTATACTTTCTATTCCTGTTTTTTATCTTTGCTTCCTTAAACTGGTAGAAAGGAAAGTCATCAATTACAACTAATGAGAACAAACTAGAAGCCTCTCTATCACCCAGCTGGCTTGAAGAAGACTCTAACACATATAGCCTGCTCCCAATAATTCACCTGGCTAGAATCAGCCTTTTAGATCTACCTTCTAGTCTTGTATCTCCTGGTGTCTCAAAGATGGGATCTGCAGTCAGATAATTCAAAGAAGAGCCCTATTAGATGATCCAGGTCTACTTTTTCCCAATCACATTTCATCCAGCTTCCATCACATTAATACAGGGATATGGCTGTAGTCACCATCTCTGTTAGAACAGAAAATATTACTATTTTAACTCTGTTACCTTTATATTCAATCCATAGTACCGCATTTTTATAGTATTATTCTGCAAGAGATTGTCCTTCACTGATTTAAATGCTCATTGAGTGATGGCATTACATATATGCTAGAAAAATATAATTGTTTTACAGATTATGAGCAGATAAATATATACCCCAATAGCAATAGTGCGTGAAATAGCAAGCTGTGCACTGCATGGTGCCTTAGTGTTCATGTGCAAGTGTTTAGTTGCCAGAGACAAAAACAGGGTTGGCCTAAGACAGTTATACACTGCCTGAGGGGAAGGATGCAATGGCAACCCCCTTCTCCTATTTATATGTATATAAGAGGATCCTGCTAGCCTAATCCAATATTAGTGATAGTATTGCACACCAAACCACATGGTACTCCCAACTCTCACAGGCAAAAGCTCACAAAACTTCAGATGATACCTGCTTGTTATCCATTCAGATAAGTTCTACAGTGTAAGAGTGGCAGAGTGTTCCTGTGATAGGCAGGTGGATGGGGCTGGCTGCTGGTTCTGCCAGCTCAATGAAATATGGTGAGGAGATTACAACTAGCTAAGAGAGGTAAATGTGGATGCCAGCAATAAATAAGAATCTTCTCCCCCAGGAAGACGAGAAAAGCTCAGGAGAAGCAACTGGAGGAGCTGATGCCCAAGACAGCTGCTCACTTGGTCTATGGGGCAGGCCCATTCCTCAGATTCTCAAGGATTTAAATTCTAAAGACCCTGTGAAGGAACAAAAACCCTAATGAATGTTAGTGATACATGAGGTTTGCACATCATATTAAGCCATCAACTATGGGTTAATGGTTGATGGTTAATCAATTTGGGTTCCACAAATCACACTAAGCCAGAAGCAAATTAATCACATTATGGTTTGGCTTGATGGGTGAATTCTACCATTCTAACAAGGCAATCTGAAATGGCAAAAACTGGGACATGAGTTACCCAGAATAATTTACCAGTATTAGGTATTAGCTATTAAGCACGATCTCTGAAGCCAAGTAGACTTCAGTTTGTCTCATGCAGAAGATTCTATAAGCACTCTGGGCAGGTTTTCTCTCTTTTCCTATTGTTAGGAAGTCTAAACATAAGAAGGTATGGAATAATGTTTTACTTAAATATGTCTCATTGTGGCTTAAAACTATGCTTACTATCCAACTCTATTTTAAATTTATTTATTTTATTATCTTATTTATTTATTTATTAAATCACATTTATATGGCTGCCCATCTCACAAGAAGTTAATCTGGATGGTGTACAACAATCAATAACAACAACAAATATATAAAAAACAATAATTATAAAAACATAAAAGCCATTATTAACAATGGGGAAAAAACCACTATAAAAATTTAAAATATACAAACCACACAGAGAGAGTACAAGATCAACCACAATGGAGCCATCTAAGAACATCTCCAGTTTCCTGGGACCCTCAGGCCTGGTGACATAACCAGGTCTTGAGGGACTTCCAGAATGATAATAGGGATGGAACTAATCTGACTTCAGGGTGGGGGGAGAGAATGTCCCATAGCAATCCATACCAAATGAGGGCACCAGAAAACTAGAACAATGTCCTGAAATTTCAGGCTGACTTAACAAAACCCACATCGTTCCTGATGGATTTACTGCATGTTCATCTAGAAAGTACATTTATTTTAGCCTTTTAGGCAACAAGACATCTATATTCTTATAGTATATAGATTCTTGCAATATTTAAAATCTTTCCCTAGGTAGAAAGTAGAATAGACATCCCATAAAATAACAGTTTTATGCAGCCTTAGACACCATTCTCATGCTATGGTGTAACAGTGAGCAAAAATGCATGCATCAAAACAAGTATGACTTTGAAAAGACAAATGTATAATACTTGAAGTATGACTAGGGAGGTACAACTGGCAGAAATCCAAAAGAAAGATGGATTTATTATGAAAAGGATATTGATTACCTGGACCCATTTCAATTAGGCTTTCAGCCAAGTTATGGGACTAACATGCTTTGGTCACTTTGGTGAATGATCTATTTGGTGAATGGTCATAAGATGAGGAGGATGAGCCACCAGGTAGTCCCCAGTTTAAGAATGGGTTACGTTCCCAAGGTCTGTCCTTAAGTTGAATTTGTATGTAAGCTGGAACAGTATTATTGTATAATACTGTATAAGCAGTATTGTGTATTTAACTAGAATTATTGTGTATTTAACTCGAATCATTGAGTATTTAACTTGAATTTTGCTACAATAGGCTCCATACTTAACAATGGGCTGTCCATAAACTGGACGTTCTTAACCCGGGGACTACGTGTACTTGTTTTGATTCTTTCAGCAGCTTTCAGTACTATGTTATTTGGTGGGATTGGGGCTTGCTAGCACTGTTTTGTAGTGTGATATCTGTTCCTGAAAGTGATATGATGCTGGAAGATTACTATTCAGCATCTAAGCCATTGGCCCTTCATATCCCCAGAACTGTATCTTGCCACTTTTTCTATTTAATATTGACATGAAACAACTAGAAGAGGTCATCAGGAACTTTGGAATTAAGCCTTTTGCCATGCAAACACCAAAGGAGCAATTGACTTTGTTGATCACTTCCTAAATTCAGTATTGAGCTGGGTGAAGGTAAATAACCTGAAGCTAAATTCAAGTATGACAGTGGTTCCTTGGTCAGCCAGGTCTGGAATTGAGGTTCAGTATGCTCTTGGTTGGGCTGAACCTCCTGAAAGGGCAGGCCCACAATCTGGGAATACTCCTTGATACAGAATTCTCAGGTGGTAATTGTGGCAAGGAGTGTATTTGCGTAATTACATCTAGTGTGCTAGATGTGACCATGTCTGAAACTTCTGGAACCATCAAAGGTCACCAATGTTTTATTTATGGCCTAAATTACTACTAAGTGCTACATGGGGTTATCTCTGAAGAGTGTCAAAAGATTCAGTTGAAACAAAATGTGGCAACTAGGCTGCTAAGCAGTGATGATACTAAGAACATATGATGTGCTTTTGAACCTCTTTCCAGCAATCTTTCCAGCCAATGGGGAGGTGGCTAATCACTTAAGAGAGACAAACAGAATATCTGTCTGCTCTTCTACAGTGTTTGGTAAGGGTAATCCAGGGACTGCAGTGAAGCTGGGTACATGGCAGAAAAGGTTAAAATTGCAAGCTATATTCAGATTTGGGAAAATGATGGGAAAGTCTTGATTCCAGACCTGCTGGCTCCACTTTATAGTTTAGCCCCAGCCCTAAAAGTCATGCAAGGGAAAGGGGGATAAAATGGAAGAAAGGAAGTTAATTTGGGAGGGGGGGGGGAGAGAGAGAGAGAGAGAGAGAGAGAGAGAGAGATCATATAATATAAGATCCCAGTTAAGGGAGATGAGGGAAAAGTGAAATAAAAAAAGATGGGAAATTAGCAGGGTAGAGAGCTCCCGTTCTGCCAGCAGAAAATCTACTCATGAACAAGAGGTGAAGGGGAAAAGGCCTCAGCATTTATGTAAGCAACATCAGAACAATGCTTGTGAGCCGAGTCAATGTGATGTGAAGTTTCATCTGTGAGAAGACATGGAGAAGTAGTTTGGAGATCTAGCCCCAAAGGAGAAAAACGCTGGGAGAAAAGGGAGAGGATAAAAGTGAACCGAAGACCTGACTCATGAAGGCAGGAACAAGCAGCCAGCTACGAGAGACTTCTGCAGAGGGAATTAGAGTGAGCCATTTTGGAAGGGTGAAGAGGAAAGTTGCTTGATTACTGGAATGTTCATTAGTATAATTAAGTTCCTAATGTAACTGTGTATACTCTTTCTAATGATATAAGCCAAAGCTACCACAAAGTTCACAATTAGAGGTGGGATATTCTTTTTCTTACTGAACGCCTCCAGAAGGAGGTAAATCACCTATTACAGCCCTCTTCTAGCAGAATGGTTTGGTAGCAGGCATGATGAGAATAAATTCTATCGGCACTGGAAGAAATTTCTGCTTGGATAGTATCTGAGGGGAAAACAGTTCTTGAACCAAGACGGGCTCCAGGGTTACAGCTGAGGCTCTGTAAGTGCCAGTCCTTGTTCCTAGGCTCAAATATTCCATTTACATCAGAATGTAAAGCAACTAGAACCTGACTATCCAAGGGAAAACCCATATCAGTATAAGTTATTAGTGTGTCTTAAATTTACCATTTGTGGGGAAAATGGTGACCTCACAGCTCCAGACTCATCGGAATAATATGGATTTTCTGGTTCCATTTTTAAGGGGGCTTTTTGCCAGGATATGATAATAAAGAGCTTTAGTCACCTTAGTAGATGACATACACTGGAAACAGAGGAGGACAGTTCTGCTAGTTTTCTTGGGCCTGTTGTCAACTTTTGAGAATGGGATTCTTCTGAACAGTCTGGCAGGACAGGGTCTTTCAGAAACCATTTCACAGTGGTTCCAGTCCATTCTCTATGGCTGTGTCCAGAAAATGGTGCTGGGTGATTTCTGGTTGACCTGTCATGTCCCTCAGGATTCTACCCTCTCTTCTATACACTCTTTAATATCTATATGAAACTGCCATGGGAGGTCACCCAGCATACTGGAGTGGGATGTCTTCAACATGCTGATAATATCCAGCTGTGTTGCTCCATATCATTCAAGTCCATGAATGCGATCTGTACCCTTGAACAATTGCTAATGGACTGGATGAGACAAGATAAACTGAAATTAAATCCATACAAAACAGAGATGCTGTTGGAAAACAGGAAAGTAGATTTGGAGCTTGAGAATCAGCCTGTTTTGGATGGGGTTGTGCTTCCCCTGAAAAAAACAAGTTAATAAGCTGGGAGTACTGCTTGAAATTCATTGTCACTGGATTCAAAGATGGAGGCTGTGGCAAGGAGCACCTTTGCAAAATTATACCTGGTGCCCATGCTGCATCCTGTCCTGAGCCAATCAGATTTGGTGGCTGTACCCATGTCTTGGTTACATCTCATCTTGACTATTATAACAAGAGATATGGGGGACTACCTTTGAAAAGTGTCCTAGAGTTGTAATTGGTAGAACATGTAATAGCTGTGCTATTAATCAGTACAAGGTACAGAGATCATACAATGCTTACATTTAGAGATCTGCACTTGTTGCCAGTTGCTCATTGGGCACAACTTAAAGTGTAGATATTGGTAAATATCTAAGGGCCTGACTATATGTAGGGACCGCTTATCTCATAATCAACCTGTCCAGTTGTTAAGATTGGCAGGAGAGACTTTTTTGAAGATATCCTCATTGTCAGACCTTTATGTTTCTGGCACACAAGAGATGACTGTCTCTTGCATGGCTCCTAGGCTATGAAATACACTCCATCAATGTTTAGGAAATGTGTAAAGACACTTCTCTTTCACCAAACATTTAATCATTACATGATTTTATCAGTAAGTTTAATCAGCATTTTTAACTTGTTATGATCTGTTGTTGTTTCCAAATGTTTTTAACTAAATAAAATTTGAGCATTCACCAGAGCAGGAAAGCATGGTATAAAATCCACCAACCAACAAACCTATATGGACATTAAGTTCAGCAGAAGCAGCATTCCTAAATGTTTCCCCTCTAAGATACATTTGATGGGCACAAGGGAGAGGCTGTTCTCTCTTACTCCCAAACTATGAGGGGCACTCCTGAGGGACTTGCACTCAACCACCCCAAATGATCCCATTCCCATTTTTTTAAGCTTTTAACCATCACCATCATCTTCTCCTCAGCATTCCAGGTACATTAAAGAAGGCAAAGCAGAACTATGACTTCAACAAAATAACCAGTCCTGTTACCTGGAAAATATCTTCAAGTATTCATAAGTTCTTCATATTCCATAAGTCCTGGAGGAGAGGCAGATGAGCCAAGTGGATCCCCTTCTACCGGTAGATGAGATGGTAATTGGTCCAAACCTCACCAAACTCAACTAGATCACAGCAATAAGATGACAACAAATCCTACTTTCAGACCACCTTTTTCCCAGCTGGGACAAATACCACAGCAAAGACACAACTTTATTCACAGGTTGGGCTGGTGAACAATTAAAAAAGCCATATGGCTACCAGAGAGCCCCAAAATCCTGAATCAAAGCAAACAAGCAGCCTGCACATGAATGATGAAGTCCCCAAGAACCACAGGTTTGGGGATCTATAATACTGCATCATTAGATATTTTTCAGAAAAGTAGTTTGCATCAACCTGGAGTTATAGGTTGCTCACTGCTGCTTTACAGGGTACTTCTGTCTATATCTACAGTGCAACAGGGAAACCATTACCTAAATTCCACCCATCCCCCAAGGTCATAGAAGAGGCAATGGTTGTTTCATTTTTAAAATTCATGCTTCAATAATAAAAAAAAAGATCAGGGCCATCTCTTCAGAACCTTAGTCAGCATGTGCAATGTTGAACAGACTCAGAACAACAATTTCAGATTAAAAATGCAAAAGAAATAACTAATCAAAACAAGCTTTTTTTCATACTTTCCCTAAGTGCTCCCCACTCCTTACTCTCATACATGCAAAATATATGGGTGTTATAGGATTACATGGCAATAGCATGGTACTTAAAATAGGCACATAAGAGACACCTGCTGTTCAGGTGAGCACATTAAAAATGTTCTCTAGACGCATGTGTGCATAAACAGAAAATTAGGAAGCTTCAGAGAATGCTGAATCACATCCCTTGACAGGACCCACCCTTCAAAGGCACCAGAGAAATGGAGAGAGGGATGGGGAAAACTCACTGCTGGATCGAAGGACCAGGTGTTTTTGTCATAATGTCAACACTTCTCTCCACAATTTTCCATATTGGAAAAATTCAATATTGCTTATTACCAGGTTGTGATGAACTAACTGAGAGAAGAAACTAGACATAGAACAGATTTGAAAACATTATTCCATAAGCCCAGAAGCTGATTTAAAGAGAAGCAAAAAAGAAAAGAAAAACCCTCCTGTTAAAATTGTGGCTGTTTATTCTGAACCGTTCTGTAAGGTACATAGCTTACTTCGCTCCTCTTTACCATCAGCTGCTTTCTGTCCTAAGGCTTTGGGTGAGAACTTTTTAAATATCTTTTCTAGGTCCAAGGCTTCCTCTGACTTTCAGTGATCATACTTCTCATGTTTCACAAAGTGCATTGTCCTTACTTTGCCTTGCAGGGCCTATGTTAGGCTCTCTATAGTCCTGCCAGAATGACCTTCCCTTTCTCTCTTAGTGTCTTCAGTGCTTATTAATATACTGACATTTCCTTTTGATCATTGAGGATGTTTATGATCATTATTAAGCATATATGAAAATATATGCTTATTTCACCAATCATCTGATGGGTTCACAAAAGGCAAAACATGTCTGTCTGCCTGTCTCTCTATCATTACTTCCTCTCTTTCCTCAATTAATTTATAATGCAGGAATTTGGTAAGATAAAATGAGAAAGCTTTATGAACCCAGAAAGTTATGCCCATGCTAGAAAAAGAAGATTTTTTAGTTTCATTTGTTTTTGTTTTGTTCTGTTTTGTTTTTTAAATCAAGTAGGTTTTCCTTTGGTGGCAATGTAGATTATTTGGAACTTCAGCAGTTGCTAATAACTTCATAGATCAATGTACAGTTTAATTGATGGAACAGATGGAAGATACAGACTCTACTGCATTAAAGACTTATACTTAATGCATTGGAATAACTGTGCCTGTATTTTAAAATGTGCTCTTTCCAGACTGCTAAATAGAAAAGCTCAATTGTTTGAGATGTGATGGCTCTTGGATTGCTCTAATTGTTTTCAATACAATTTGGAATAATTGATAACTGTCATTTTTTTTGTTTGTTAGAACAGAGAGCTGGGTGACAAAGAGCTATTCTAAAGTGTATGAGCTATGTAACTGAAACTGATGCTTTTATACCCAAGATCATATATGCAAGGTCATACGGGTGATCCTCACTTAACAACCCTAATTGGGACTGAAATTTCCATCGCTAAGCAAAGTGGTCATTAGGCAAAACATCATGTGACTGCACAACTTAGCGATGGCAGTTCTAGTAGTCCCAGTTGTGGTCATTAGGCCAGGACTATGCCATTCTTAGGTGAGGTCCTCATGTTTCTCCTGCCTCCACCTTTGCCTGGGAAGCCACTGCCACCTCTCCTGCCTCGCCCGGTGACAGACAGCACCGTGTCTCACTGTCCTATTCTGCTGCCTTTTCCCCTGCCTGGCCCAGTAAGCTTCCTTCAGCAGATGAGACTCCACCGCCCTGCCATGCTCACTGTGCACATCCCAGGGCTGCACCCTTGCTCACTGCCTGCATCCTCGGCCAGCAGCAGGAGGAAGAAGACAGTGAAAGTCAGCTGGGGGCAGTGGGTGGGGGGAAAATGCCCCTGCAGCTGTAAGTGTTGGTGGGCTGCCAAATGCCCAAATTTTGATCTCATGACTGTGGGGCACTGCAATGGCCAGAACTTTGAGGACCAGTCATAACTACCATTTGTTCAGCACTGCTGTAACTTCAAATGGTTGTTGTACAAATAGTTGTTAAGCAAGGACTACCTGTATGTGCCTTAAAAGAATTTTATTAATCTATTTTGAACAAATAGGCCTCTCTGTACCTCTCTGTATCACATGCATACTCCCAAAATTGCTCTCACTCATTGTACAAGTGACATTTCACTTGCATGTTGTTGGGTGTAGCCCAACACCCAGGTGCTGACAGCTTCCAATTTAGTGGCCCCTTCCACTAAGCAGGCAGAGATGCCACATTATCCAGGTCTGCTTAAGACTATAAAAGCTGATTAATGATCACCCTGGTTTATTCTCATAAATTCAACAGTCTTTTATAATACTACCAACTAGGCATTCTAAATAAGTGGTGGAGGAAAAGGGATCAAAGACTTTGCAGAGGGACCAATTAACATATGGGTGGTTCAGACTTGCCACCGTTCTACACATTCTGTATTACCATTTCACCATAAAAACAAAAAAATAATGTATGTGCTTTTAGAGGTTATTAAAGTGCAAATAGAATTTCTGAGTCTTCTCTTATCACTGGACTAAGAAGTAATCTTCAACACTAAAGGCCTGAGAAAGCTGCTTGCAATCACATTGTCTGAGAATTTACCATAAACTTAGTAGGTTTTACACCAGCTTCTTAGCTTTGGTTTCCCAGGAAAAGTCTGGAAGCAATGCTGAGAACTGGAGCCATGCGCCCCCACCCCCCGTACCCCTCACAGAATTATATTTTCCACGGGCTGACGGTTCAGCCAGTTTAAGACTCTAATGTAGATGCACCCTGTGTTGGTGGTTCGCAATCCCAGCTGAGAACTGAATTTCTCCCCGGGGTTTCCAGGATTCTGAGTGGAAGACCAGCAGCAGTATCCCATTGTCTTGTTGCATTCACAGCAAAGGTTAAAATCCCACAGCTGCTTGCCATTGTTTTTTATTCTAAGAAACTTGCCCCCCACTGTCTGAAAAGCTTCAGAAGGAGCCACCTGAGAATGATGTGAGAGATCTCTAATACAAATTTTATTTTTATGTGATACTATTCAAATGCCGCTGTACAACATGAACTACCTGAACCAAATCAAATCCCCAGGTCAATCCCTTCTTCCGAACGCTCCTTAGATAACACCATCTTGTTCTGTGAATCTGTTCAATATATTAAAGTTGATTCACTCGGACAGTGTGTAAGATATAATACATTAATCTGGGCCATTTCAATTTCTGAGCCTGGGACTATAAAACCGGTGTGCTGCATATCTAATTTTTTTTTTTTTTGAATACCTGATTTATGCATCAGTCTCATACGGAGTGTCGATGGCACGGCAGACGCGGCTGCTGCATTAAGAACGGGCTGCATCAGCACTCAAATCTTATCTTGTTAAATCAGACAAATGTAGCTCAATGAAAAGGAAGGAATAAAGGCCTAGGATGGTGAAAGGAGTGAATTTTAATCCTGTTTGTTAGGGGAGTTGCATAGCGTGGGCTGAATTGCCAAAGACTGGACGACCCACCAGAGAGGAGAACAGGAAAATATCTTATATGAAGAGATGCATATATTTAAACACACATAGACATCAAAATATACCTGCAGTATAAATGCAAATTCTTGCTTTGTATGTCCACTCCCCCTCCTAAATTGGCTGAACTGGGTTTGCTTGTTTGTTTGGTTTAGCTTTTGGGGGAGAGAAAGCATGTTTGCTATGCATTTGTAACAGAAACACAGACAATCCCTCATTCTTTTCTTTTTTAATGTTTTTCTGAGGTTCACAGAAAAATGCTTCCATCTGAATACTTCAGTTTTCATTATTATTATCCAGCATGTATGTATGTGTGTGTGTGTAGATGGATGGATGGATGGATGGATGGATGGATGGATGGATGGATGGATAGATAGATAGACACACACACACACACACACACACACACACACACACTTTTACCAGTTTTTGTTTTGTTGGCTTAATACTAGCAGAGATGAATTGTGTAATTCTGCTTTGGAAATCTGATACTCCATGGAATTCTACTCTTTCATTTGTGGCAGAAACTTTGTAAAGCTGGGTGTGCACACACACACACAATTTGTGTTCTTGGTAAGGTAGAGGAAGGAAAATAAAAAAATGGAAATAATGTTTTAAAATATGTTTTAAAGTATGTTTATTTTTAAAAACAATTTATTTTCAATTAAAGCAAGCAGAGCCTGCAGTTACAATTTCCTTCTTCTCTTTCTGTAACATTTTTCCACTATTCCAGTAAAACAGTGCAATGTTACAAAATGTTTAAAAGGAAACATAAGATTTTAAGGAAATGGTTTTGCAAAATTATTGATATAACTTTAGGAGAGACACAGGTTCCAACAGTGTATCTTCTGCTCCTGTAAATCCATGGCAGTAGAATCACAAAACTGAAATGAAATCTGGCAAGGAGGATTTCATAAACACCATTCTTTGTAAAGGATAATTTAGAAGGGAAGTTATATTGTATATAAAATGAAGGAAGAAGAGTCAGAAATGGTATAAGTGAATAAAATTTCCAGAATATCCATTTATACAAATAATATTCCATTTGAAGGATTTCCATAATTATGTATTATTTATATCATTAAACAATTTGCTAAAATCTCAAAGATTTTGGTGATCTTGCCCAAGATCCTACAAAATTTCAAAATTCTCTCCTCTGTTTTGAAATATCTGAGCTATTGTGCATAATGGCACTTTAGGCCTAGAAAGGTTGCTGATTTCAGTGCTACACAACACATTTCTTTTTCTTTCAAATCCTTCTCACAATGGCATCCTCTCTCCCAATGAAATAAAGCTGAAGCAAAAGATTCTCACATCATTACATTACAATTCAGAGCAAATAATGCCATTACAACCGATAATCCACTAGATGTGTGGGGATCATCCATGAGAATTTGGGCAACTGCTAGAAAACAGAAATGACATTCTACTGTCAGCTTAACAGAGGGGTCACAGTGGGGAAATAACTTCCTCACATGGGATCAAATGATTATAATGATGGCCAATCAGAATTAAATTAGGTAGCCCTAAAGCATGATCCAGCAAATTATGTTCTGGTCTCATTATGGAGTTGTTGCAAGCATTACTAAAGCTCTAACGTGCAATATTAGCAATACAATCAGCATGACTACTGTTATTAATGGACTATGAGTTGCAAGTTCAGGAAAACTTCTTTAGTAAGTCAGAAAAAGAAAAACATGGGCTTAGTCAGGCAAGCAGACAAAGATGAGGAAAGCTGGATTGATTTGAAAACGAGGTTGCTTCTGGTTATCCCAGAGATGTTTGGAGCATTCAGCAATAGTTGTATAGGTTAGATCAGGGAGTAAATTCTGAACTGCATCTCAGCTATTGCAATAAATTTGGTGTAAAATTTTATATTTTTAAGAAGAAATTAACAGGCATATACAGAAACAAAGAAGCATCACATATCAAAAGATCTCCACAAATGTTGGAATTGACCTCTCTCTCAACACTTAGTAGAATCAGCACAGCTATGTGCAATGCACTACTGTATGATAGGAATTAATTCTTAGGGAATAACTTTTGATCTTCAGTTTAAATTTCCCTCCCCTCCCCTTGTAATAAATTACTGTGGTTCACACTTTGCAAATCTCATGTCAGTGTAAAGACCTTGTGTTTATTCACTAATAAAAAAGTATTTGAAAATGGGGGAAGCCTAACTGAAAGCATCTTCAGAATAACAATGCAAGTCGCTATTAAAACCAAATACTGCCAAGTAGAACAATTATGTAAGAAGCCAAGTTATAGCTGGCATGACTTAATTGGCTCAAAGATGCTCTTTGGTGCTTAATCCTGCTCGAGAAGCATATTATTTAAGTGTAAGTCTGTGTTGCTTTGGCTGGTTATTATCTGTTCTGTGGCAGTTAATTACAGAAGGAAAAGGACATTGCCATTCAACCCTGCCCTGTCCACCACCTTTCTCACATTCATTAGTTCTACAAGGTCAGTGTCTTCTGTTTATAAAGTGATTATTGGTTGCTGTAAGAATAATTGTGATGTCACAAGCAAGGATTGGCTGGTTTACTATTAATGAGAGGGAATAAGAGAACTTCTGGGGCCAATATAGTTTTGGTGGGGAATGGCTATTTGGTAGTGAAATTCACTTGTTCAGCTGCACTTCAATTTCTTTGGTAATTAAGTCCCACTGCAATCAGTAAGAGTACTTTTGAATAAACGTGCTGAGTCACTTTCATCTATGTGAAATCCCTCCTGTAAAACTACTGGGGGAAATTGTCTAAGGCTTGGGAATTGGGGGGTATCAGTATGCAAAGGATCCCCATAGAGTATGTGTTGTACACATTGAAAATGTAAAAAATTGTTGATGTTCTAAGTTCATGCCTAGTGTCCGCAACAAATTGTATTTGGCAAAATAAAATAATGAAATGGGGAAGTAAATATATTTCTGTTCAGTAGAAAGGCAGATCAGTAATTAAGTCCAGTCTGGGATGGATTTGCAATCCCCTTGAAAAAAAAGATCTATGCCTGTCCTTCAAGGAGTCAGATCTGGCATGGTGATACATGCTACGGTAGTTACATCTCATTTGGACTGAAAGTGTTCATAAATTTCAACCAACTCAAAATTCTGTCTAAAGGCTATTAACTGAAGAAAATTATAGAGATCATGTGGTTCCCAGATTAAACAGTTTCAATAGTGAATATCTTTCAAGTCTAAGTTATCACCTATTTTATGTACTTACTATTCTTTTTTGGAGTAAGCAACTTTATGCAAAGCGCAAAAAGGATTTTCTTTTAATCTCTGCTGTCCATCATTGCTCAGTCAAGTCTTTCACCTAATATTTTTTAGGACAACTGATAAATTACAGACTAAATTACCACCCTTAGTCCTGTCTATGCCGCATGCAGCATGCCACACACTGCATTCCCTGCTAACAGTAAGGAAGTTAATAGTCTGGTTTTGCAGATTTAGGCGAGTGTGCCATAAACACAATCAAAGCTCAGTTTTACCCCAACCATGCTTGTGCTAGTCTATATAAACTAGGATCTGTAATCTAGAGATTACCTTGCAAACCAGCATTCTGTTATCCAAGTCCCACCAATTAGAAAGTACTATACATGGAATGTAGTAACACACACTCAGGATATAGCTGGGATCTATAAAGATCTAAATAGCTTGTCCTGAGAAACCATTCTCTTATATGAGCCTGACCAGTACTGAGGTCCCCTATAGACCTCTGTCTCTGCCCCATCAAAATCTGATATGTTTTGAGCAATTTAAGAAGCAGCCTTCACCATGTTGCACCTAATTTTTGAAACCTCTTCTTTCTTTGCTACTATCAGCAGGGCTCACCACAGTAGTAAAGGAGACAATTGAAACACTCCCAAAGTTACTTTATTCTATAATAGTGCTCCCCACCAACCCTTATTCTGTACAGAGTTTGAGGGACTGCCATTTCCAGAATTCCTAGCCAGCACCAGCTGATTTTAATCAAAGATTTGTCCAGTGAAGCTATATTTGGCAGACTTGTCAACAGAAATAAGCAACGGACAAATAAAAATAAACCTCTCAATGAATCATGCTGACATAATGGTCCAGAAATGGTTAAGTTGAAAAATGGTTTAACCCCAAATTCGATGAATTATGGGAAATTATAACAGGAGACAATATTGAGTTGTAATCAAGAAGGAGAAGGAGACAATGCTCTTAGCATGGAGTGAGAGAAAGCAATGACCAAAACCTACAGCTGCTACCCAAACACTGTGCAGGTGGGTGACTAGCAACAGCTGAAGGCAAGGTTGGAGGGTGGGCAGAGAGTTGAGAACAGAATTCAGTTTAATGAGCTGAACGAATATTTTCATATTCTTGAAGCTTGAGCCCCAAAAAGTCACCCAAGGCAGATAGGCCACACCGAGTCGCCTGAGAGACCTTCCAACTACTATTGGCAAGGAAAAACGTTCCTCATCACTTCTTCCATAATAGTAGCCAGTGAGTGCTCACATGGGAGAGAGCATCCCATGATAGCTCCTAATGGAACCTGATGCAGAGAAAAAGGATGAGCTGATGGTTCTGGGAGGACTCTGAGATGGAACACATTGGAAAAGGTTAAACTGAGGGGCCTTATTAAATAGAAGGGGAGCAAAAGCAGTGATAAAATGGTTAAACTGTGGGGATCAGAAATAGAGCTAAAATAAACATACATCAAGAAAATTGTGCTAATCATTGTAAACAAAATAATCTTTGTGGGAAGTCAGTATTTTGTAAAAAGCACGATTATTATTCCTTGGCATTTTGTGCCTAGTTCCAGAATACATTTACGGCAAATAAATTGAGCTACAGGCCTCAATAGATGCCTGAATTCCTGTCAAAGTGGCTCCATTACATGTGTCCCTCAGGATCAAACTGCATTAGCAAAGGCCTTTATTCCATACATGATGAATTATGAGATCAGCAGATCATGTTCCAAAATGGAATATATGCACAATTTACACCATTTTTATATAATTTATATAAAATTATATAAATGTATATAAATGTTAGTTTAAAGTGCATTTTTGTTGCTAGGGTAGGAATGGACAACACACATTTTCTTTCCCCACCTTTGGATACACCCAAAATGTACCCAGGTTCACAAAGCATTGACCCCATTGGCTAGACTAATTTGATTGTCCCTGAACAATCGCATAGTCCTCTTTGGCTAGAGAAGTGCATGTTAATTATGTGATTTGCCCTTGATAAGACCTTGGTGGGTCATGCAGCAGTTGTGATCTGTCACTGACTTCTAATCATGTATTATCGTCTGGGTGAGTCAGAGGAGTAGCCAAAGCTTTCTGTCTTTACAGCATTGTGGCATTCTAATTATCTTATGCCAAGTGGAAAGGCAGAGATTGAATTAAGTGATCATCACGATTGTCTTTAAAAAAATCTCTTTATTCTTTTGTGTGGCTTTGCTACAATTTACATTTTAAGATGCTGTACAGGATTATTTTTTAAAAAGAGGGAGGGTGATAGTAGAAAAGGGATCAGGGAGGAAGCTACTTTGAAGGTGGAAAATAATATAAAGCATATGATGAAATGACAATTTCTTGTACATCAGATGTAACAATTGGTATTTGTAGATGATGTGAGAATTAGCAACATTTATTAAAATTATGAATCGTGTTATTGCCTAAATTTCAATGCCATTATTTATTTAACATTATCAATTTTAAAAGATGTTGGGGGAGGCTATTCTGTTTCTATTTGGAGGGGCGGGGTATTTATATATTAAGAGAGTTGTTTTGGAAAAAACAATGGGCTGTGTTGTTTTACTTTTTAATTGTGAGTTGCTCCAGAGTCATTAAGGAATTGGGCGAAATCAGAATCAAATTAAATAACTAAACAAACAAGCAGCATTTGAAATATCAAAAGTCAGTAACTTGAATATGCTAATTATTTTATCAGTATTTATGTTGGACTTGAAAATAAGTTTAGCTACATTCTTACCCAGTATATTCTTGAGGTTTTCTGCAACTCACGTATGGAGTGCAAGATGCCCTTACTGCATTCAGTTAAAATCCATGTAAATAAAATCTAAGCATTTTAGCAATGATTGATTTCACAATATATTTAAATCAGTATTTTCTATAGTAAAACATATTTTATAATGAAATATTAAATTTCACATTTATAATAAAACGATTAAAAATATTTCATTATTTTTGAAAAAGGCAAAAAAATGCAAGCAGAGTAACTGGATTGTTCTTGAATTTTTACCAGCTTAATTAGGGTTAAGTTCCGTTAACTTTGGCTTGAAGTTGCTAAGCAGTTCCATAGTTTTGTTTTAAAAAATGGCATAGATTTTGGAGATCAGAGATTAGAGAGAAAGAAGATTTAGGAAGCCATCAGTCTGAATGGACCCTGAATAAAGCTTTCTAAATTTGTTAGCAAATTTCATTTTTTAGAAAGGATGTTTTATTTTGTGACAAATCCTGATATTCTTTGTGCCTGATAATCTATGCTATCTTGACTACAGGAATCATATTTAGGAAACTTATTATTATTACTATTATTATTATTATTATTTTGATTAAATAAACATTCCTCAGTGGTTGCATAGCAACTCTTCAACCAAAACTACAGTGCTATCTGTTCAATAAACCCAGTGGTTGCAACATCTGTATTTGTTTAAAGTACGTTCTGGAGCTTTTGAAAGAAGATTTAGGAAGCCATCAGTCTGAATCAACAAATGAACAATATCGTAAATTTCAGAAGATATATTGGCATAGGAATCATTCAGAAAAGCACTGACTGGAGCATTGCCTCAAAGTTTCGGTAATAATAATAACTACAACATCAATAATAAATCCAGCTATTCGGGTGGATGCCAGGAACAGAGAAAGAGAGAAAGAGAGGGAGAGAGAAATTTAGCATCCCTCAAATACGTAAGTATTTTCAAAGTTGTGGTGTACGTCAATATTACAGCATTTTTATAGAAACAAACTTAAAAAAAGTCAATAAAACCATAAAGGGCCATTGAGCCAGAGGAGTGAAGGAAACAAGGCTTATTTTTCATGAATCACATGATATACAAAGAGCATTATTTGCTGAAACCATTGCTTGTCAGCCGAGAGACGGGGGAGTAGGAAGAAAGGAGAGAGGGAAAAAAAGAGGACGCCTAGGAATAAGATGCATTCCCTGGGTGGCGAAACAAAAGAGCTGAAGGGGGAAAAAAGCTGCAGAGAGAAAGTTGACACAGCCAAGAATAATAGCTAAATCTATCAAGTTTGATCAGGTCTGCTATAATGAAGTGGGGCTTCATATTCCAAGCAGGGACAATGAAGACAGAAGTCAGGCAGTGGATCTGTGGCATTCACTTTGTGCTTGGAATATGCAGGAACCAGCAGGGAGCCGGCAGATAATTACACAGTATTTGTGTGGATCCATGGAAGCTTCCTGTGCAGGTTGAATGCCTGTGCGATATTAAAAGGCAGCCCAGTGAAATGTTTTTAATGAATATTTTTCTCAGAGAAAGAAAAGGCATTTGAATGATTTTGAGCGTGTGTGTGGGTGCGGGGGCATGTGGAGAGAAAGCCAGAGGTTGGAGGAAACATCACTGTCCGAATGCCTGCACCTTTATTTACATCTGTTCCTTTCTTTCGGGTTGTCTTTTAGTAATAAGGCTGCTACAAAAAGCAGAAATACCAAAAAGGATATTTGGGGGACTAATTGCCACATGAAATAATTTCCCTCCTGGTCCGTTACACTAAATCTATAATTTTGGGGGGGGGGGGAATCGCAGCAACCTGACACCAAAGCGTACATTGCAACAATTTCCTCTTTTCCTTTGTTCTTCTTCGTCTTCTAAATTTCTGTTAGTGTATGAAATGTTTAGACACGTTTAATCAGAAAAGCTCAAAGGAGAAGTAACACAGATGTTGAGATTCACTATTCAGTAGCCCTTGGCAGTGCGAGATTTATAAAAACATAAGAGTCCCTTATTCCAACGCTCTGCAATTCTCACCTAACAGATGTGAATAATCCACTGAATTGAAAAACCTAGCTATGATATTCATAAGTGGCTTCCTTCTTCATTTGTCTTGCAGCACTGGAACAGCAGTGATCAAAAGCTCGACTTTGTGGGAAAGTAAAATAGATTATTTTTTTTTTCTGGGTCTGATTAAAAAATATTATTAGTCACATATATAACTCCAGCGATCTGACTTCTTTCACTGTGGAATTCTAAGCAGTTCTTTCATGGAGGCAATTTGTATTTGCATCCCAATCAGGCAAGGATATTTTTTTTATGTATAATATTATTTGTTTGTTTGATTGATTTATATCCCACATGCTGCCCAGATGCTCAAGGCAGCTAATAGAATGTTTTATATTTAATTTTTTGCATCTTTGTTATACAAAAAGAAAAACCTGCATATTGCATAGGTAATTTTGTGCCAATATCTCCTTTTCAGATGTGGACCCTCTCTTACAAAAATATAGGAATACAAACAAAAAGACAATATCAAAGTGGCAGGTTTATCCCCAAAATGTATTTTACTGAATCAAAAACATTGTTCATATTCTTGCTTACTTGTTTCTACTATCTCAGACTCAAACAGACCGCTGTGCCAAAGAGACACCCATCACCCATCCAGACTTAGAGAAGGAAATCCACAAGGACCTTCCAAATGGTCACAAGATGGACATCTAGCTCAAACAATGTCCATTACTGTACTCAGGCTCCATTTAGCATAAATTCAGGGCTTTACCCAATCTTCCTATCATTCTTCACAAACATTTTTTTATGGCCCAGAAGTCACTTCTCCCCTTTGGAGAATTTTCCAATTTTGAGAAAATGCTTTGGAAGTTATTTGAATGATTTGTACTTTTTTGATTTTGCTTTTTTGTTTCAGTGGTATCAAAGCATGTTGCCTCACAGGCTGAGGTCTGGGGTGTCTGCAGGAGTGATAAAAATGGCCAAGACTGTGCACTTGAAGCTGCCATCTTGACTTTTGGGCTGCCTACCCCCCCCCCCCCCAGACCATGGTTGATGGACAAATGAGATAGCTTGGATCTGACCTTGTTGTTTTATTTGTTTCTGTCTGAAAGGCCGAATCAATAGAAATATTGGAGCCACCAAATGAGGGTCAATGCAGTCTTATTTCTCTATATTATAGTAAAGTTCAGAATGTGTTTTTGTAATATATGGAACAGCTGTCACATTATTATTCCTATATATATTTTATATATATATATATATATATATATATATATATATATACACACACACACACACACACACACACACCACAAATCATCAATAATCTTCAGCTGGTGCATGTTTGATGGCTTCTCTACTAATAGTGCCTAAAAATATATATAACAGGAGATGTGGACCGGCACTGGGAAGGCATCTTGGAGGGGAGGTGTTACAAAAGCCTCAAACTACCATAGCTGCATACTCAACCTCCCCTTTTCATGTATTGAGATACCCATAAAAAAAAGGCAAGGCTTTATTATGCAATTGCAGCCACCATCTTGACTTTTTTGATAAATACAGACCCATGGACACCCCCAAGTAAAATCCTAGTAAGTAACATTAATAGCAGCCATAGCTGCCCCAGTCTAGTCCCGGTTGCCCTTGCCACTCTGCACTCCGAGACCGCTGCTGCCCTGTGCTGGGCTGCCCCAGCTGACCTTCACCAACGTCTTACTCCTGCTGCTGACGAGGTGTGCCTGGCCTGGCTGCTGGACCTGGCTGGGGCTGGGCTTCTTGCTGGGGGGAAGGAAAAAAAAAAAAGCAGAAAGCAATCCCTCAGTTGCAGCACACCAAAAAGCTCCTTTGTGCTGTGCTCCTGGGTAGGGTGGGGCTGGGCTTCATGCTGCACTGCGCTGTGGCTCTGAGGCTGCTTTCTGCTTCTTTTTTTTTTTTTCACAGCATGAAGCCCAGCCCCAGCCCGACCTCATCAGCACTGGGAGCAGGAAGCCAGCAAAGGTCAGCTGGGGTGGCAGAGCACAGGGTGACAGGGGGTCAAAAGGGCATAGATGGGGGGATGATAGACAGGTGGGGAGAGTTGAAGAGCCTATGACTGTACTTGTGGGCAGGCTGCCAAGTGCCCGAATTTTGATCATGTGACCGTGGGGGTGCTGCAGGGCCATAGCTTCAGGAACAGGTCATAAATTCCTTTGTTCAGTCCTGCCATAACTTCGAATGGCCGCCAAATGAATGATCATAAATTGAGGACTACCTGTATTTGCTTCTTTTTTTTAAAAAAAGAAAGTGAGGCAATCCATGATGCTAAATTCTCAGAACTGTTGGCCATCTACACTGCTTTCTACTGGATCAACATCTCCATATAGATACTGAGAAAGTGAACTTTCATCAATAATGCCCAATGCTGTAGCCATATTGACTTGATTCTGACATTCCAGGAAGATTAATGTCCTTTGATAAGCTGTATCAGACCCAAGGCCCATCTAGTCCAGCAATCTGTTCTCACACTGGTCAACTGACTTATTTATTACTGGACTCTGTACTGAGCTATGAAGCAATATATGACCTGGGACCTGAGTATCTTAAAGACTACTTTCTTCTGTATTTATTCTCTGTGAAAGGCCAGGGTTGGAGAATGGCTATCTCAAAAGCCATTAAGACTAGGGCTTTTTCAATAAAGTGCCCACCTGAGAACTAAATGCCAAGCCCCTGCACAGCATTTTTTCTTTCCCTGGCTACCAAGCCAGGGTATTTTGGTAAAGCCCTTCGCCGACATGATTCAGAATTTTTGAATTTGGTTCTAAACATGATGTTCTCAGTCATTTCTTTGTCTGGCTGTTATGTGATTTTATTTAGCCTTCCTGAATCTTTTTGTATGAGTTTATTTAATCCTCTGGAATGTTCTTTTACAGCTTGTATAGTTTATTTTATTTTATTTATTTGTTTGTTTGTTTATTGTTTTGATTTAACTTTGGGTTTCCATATTTTGGGGTTTGTTGTTCTTTTTGGTTCTTGTTCCAAATGTGCAATACTTACCCAGACTGAAAGGTGAAACGCAATCAAAGAAATAGAGCTTGCACAGTCTTGCTCATGAATTGTGGTCAACCGTTCAAGTGCTGCTCTGTTGCATATGATGGGAAGTAAAAAAAAGTCAAGGTGGTGGTCATGATCCAAGCCCTCCCCCCTTTTTATATGTGCTGCATACGCAATGAACATAAAAAAGAAGTAGGGCATCAATGGTGCAATTGCAGCCACCATCTTGACTTTTTTGACTCCATCCCTGGGGATGTCCTGTCCAAGAGGCACATAGTGGCAAACAACACTGGAAAGAGGGCAAATAGGAATGGGCAACAGGAAGGAAACATGGCTTCCAGTATATACCTTCTAAAGTGTCTTTTTCCTTTTCAGGAGAAAAACACCAGATTTGGTGCTATTTGTTTTCTAAGATTCCTTTTAGATATCAGTAGGATCTACATGAAGCTCTGATTATATTCAGTTGCTCAGGAAGATATTTCAGGTACTTCACAATAAATCCTTTGAAGGAATTTTGAAACTGAAATTCTTTGCTAAGCCTGCTAATGTTTCCCAAAGAAGTTCTGTGCATCCTTGTTAATGAATCACTATCCCAATTGTGTGCGGGGTGTATGTGTGTGTGTGTGTGTGTGTGTGTGTGTACACAAGATAGATAGATAGATAGATAGATAGATAGATAGATAGATAGATAGATAGATAGATAGATAGATAGACAGACAGACAGACAGACAGACAGACAGACAGACAGACAGATAGATCTTAACCACAGCTTCACAAGCTGTGAATATATAATAGTTATTTACTGGAATTTCAGCTGTCAAGATTTGTCATATATTAAATATCATTGTACAACTTCCAAATGCAGTCCGTTATTCACTGTCAATTGTCAAATGTATTATCAGGTGTCAGTTATTCGTCATCAGTTTTCAAGTATTTTAGGAGTGCTCACTGAATAGATAACTGCTAAGAAGAGATACTGTGACTATTAATATCAGTATTTACAGAGAAGAATTCAGTAACTTTGAAGCCCATGATGCTTAATTCCCATGTGAAAAAACCTAGGGTTTATAGTTAAAGTATGCCTTTAGCAGTATTTGAGTGATAAATCATTCATAGAAATTGGCTACTCAAAGCCAGCAAAATTAAATCCAAATTGGAATTCTGCAAATAGACTTCAAACAACTAGCAACCTGGAAGATTTCCAGTGTGACTTGGGGGAAGTACAGATGAAACGAGGTTGATTTGGAAGTCAGCCAAGCCATTTCCTGAATTTGGTGAAATGGCTTGTCATATTTCCAGCTTACTGCCAGGTCAAACTAATATGAAACATGGTGAGTTCACTAAACTCTCCGTCTCTTGGCTACGTCCTAACACCGCTAGCTCTATGGTTTACAGGTGCATTATTATTATTTTTGTTGTTGCCACCAGAGGGCATAGATTTCTGCAAAGGCTACGGGAGAGAATATATAACAAAAAAGACCTTCAGCCAGGTCTAAGTCATAATCTCAGTTCAAGTAATGAAAGGTGAAGCCCATCTTCATCTGTGTCATTATGGACAGATAGCCTGCTCTAGCCAGACCCCCATCTAGAAGGATGGACAGGTCAGTCTATCAGTCTGAGTTATGTCAGTTTCTCATTCTTCCAGATATAAATTAGATTGGCCCATTTTTGCATCAGGTTGTGGATCCAGCCTCCCCCTCCCAAGTCTAGACATACATTTGTACACATTTTTTGTGCATATTTGTCCCCGTAAGTCCATATTTATCCATTTTTTCCTAGCTTTTGCATTTGCCAACAAGCAAATTTCCCAAATATGTTTTTTCCCCTGTGCCTTCCTTAACACACCCATAACTGTGGGGTGCACTTTTTCTTAATATACATGTTTGAGCTGTGAAATGAATTGTCAAATTATAAATGGTAAGGATCAGAGGTTAGGACTGGAGGGTGCAATCTGACTGGGTAATTTTTTTCCTACCATGCCTTGTCCCAAGGCAATTGCTGTGTGGTTCTTTCTTAGCACACCTTTATGAGATCTGTGGCACACAAGTTGATGTTGTAAAGGTTCCCTTGAAAATGAAAAGTTTGAATGACAGTGTTTTAGAGAATTGTGACAAGGGATATGATGGGATAAGAAATATTGAATAAATTCATTGATTGCTATAACTTTATTTAGGTGTATAAAATAGAGACAGATTAGAAAAGGATAATCAGAGGTTTTTCAGTTTGATGTGGCAGTCCTAAAATTATCAAAGCTGCATTTCGCCAATGAATTCAATGTGAATTGTCTTCATCTACAACTGCTCCTATTTAACAGGAAATCTTTCTGTAACCAGATGAAGAGGTGAAGAGCTGTCATACTGAGAGCCCAAACAAACATAATAGCCTACATTCCAATCTCATCAGCATAAAAAACTCCAACATTCTCTTAGTCGGTAATTCTGAGTAAGGCCTAAGGTGTTTGGTGTTCCTTTTCACTATATTTAAGAAACTCCTTGAATTTGTGCTCCCTCCCTCTCTCCCATCCTTCTCAGAGATTCTGGGAAAGATTCACTTGCAGCGAGGGATATAGCTTATCCTTTGGACTATCCTGACATCAAGATAACTTAAAGGATAAGCTGTTAAACCAGATATGCATATTTGTGATTGCTGTTGACAATCATTGATACTGTGAATTCACTTATGAATATAATTTGCATTAAGTCCAATTGATTGATTGACTAGTTCCGTATAGCTGAGTAACAACAAATGATAGAATGCTTAGCTAGATGGACAGTTACTATTATTACAATTACACAAGTTTACTAAAAACAGAACAAAGTGTATACTTTTATTAAATCTGAATAATATTCTAAAATTACTGACCGAAGTTTCCTGCAGAATTCAGACCACATTAATTCCAGAAATATTCTTATAGCGACAATGCTTATTCAGGTCATACTGCCTCTTTGACTTATATAGAATTGTCAGTAAAATTGTAAAACAAACAAACATTATGTTTGAGATTGAGAGAGTAGCCAGAACTGCACACAAAATGTCTGATGCATTCATTTATTATGAGCAGATGGGTTTATCAATGTTGGTTCCTGGATTTGGCCCACCTAGAGATGACGTTCATATTAGCAGCCCTTCCAGTGATAATTGGGAAAGGAAATGGGGACAAAAGGCAAAAGGGAAATGTGTCACCTGCCACCATTTAAGCCCCATTTGCTCCACCTAAAGAGATATGCTATTGAAGCACTCTCCGCATTTATCTCAAATATTGCATACCACTGGCTGTCACAAACAGAAGAGGGTGCATGTCATAGACATCCAGGTGTCCCTATTCTATAGAGAAGGCAAACTTGACATGATTGTTGATTTAGTCTACTTTGTGTCACCAGCTCTTTTTCATTCTGCCTCAGCTGCACTGTTCCATTGAATGGCAAAGGAATGGTTGGGTTCATAAGAGGAACTAAAGTGTTATTGTAAGATACCGAAGCAATGGTTTTACATGGTATAATCTATCAAAGATGTCAAATTTACAAAATGCAGATTTTTCTGTCACATTTGCGCATTCTAAGTACTGTCTCTTTCTGCTGAGGTGCTGACCGGTGTTTTAATGAGGCCCTTTGGTGGCTGTAAAAAAATATGAGGCATGGGGAGGACAATTGGAGTTATTGTTGGTATTGTCTATTTGTCTTACAAATTTCACACTAACTACCAATTACATTGTCATAAAACTTTGGGCTACGGCATGCTCAATTCCATATCATATTTTTAATTTATTTTTTTTAAAGCAAAGACTGCATTAACCTCTCCCATTTTATAGATGCCACTACAGCCATCGATGCAAGTAATATCTTTAATGAAGCTAATAATGAGACTTTAAAAGTAGCCTTGTTATAGGAATAACAGGCAAATGGTTCAGCTAAAGACTAAGGTCCATCATGGCACACCGCGTTTCCCATACCGCACGGTCCCTTGCTTTAAAAAGATGCTGATGCAGATTTTTTTCAAGTTCAAAGGGGGTATTAATCTCACAACCTTCTCCTTGTCGTATCTCATGGGACTTCTTACCTGGGTGAAATGAAACTGATGTAGTTCAAGTGAACATAATTTAATAAGGAACAGACTCAAGAAATATTAAGGGTACCATGTTAACAGGGAGAAAAGTGCTCCTTGTCATTTGCGATTCACGTAGCAAGAAGTCAGGGGAAAGATGTAATAAATGTGTAGAACTGAGAAAACAGCAACACAGATGACTAGGGAGGGCATCCAAATTGTTCATAAACAGTTATTTACATTGAATTCCTTATCCTGATGATTTATAGAGTACTGCAAGGGACCCAGCAATATGGGTGTCAAAGCCCATGGTTCAGGTGCTTGAGAACTAAAGCAGCACAGGGGATGATATTTGAAAGCAACTAGCAAGCATGAATGTCAGTGGGTAACTTCACATTCTCCTTTCATTCTCATCAATCATGAATCTAATGAGCTACCTAAATTTATTTCACAGTCTGATATAGGTATGGAATACTGTCAAGTACAGCTGCTGGAGAAAAGCATTATTTGCTTTCTTTGTGCACCAGAATGAGTATGCTGGTCATATCCACATTCTTAAAGGAATTAAGTAGATTAACAAAAGTGCACAGTACTGTGATAGAGAAGATACCACTGATCTGGGTTCCAAAGAGCATTAAAGATGAAGCTCAGGCTAAGCTGCCATGACAGCCTGAATTATTTAATTAACTTTTTAAAAAATCCTACTTCTTAGAAGCCTAGAAGGACTGTGTACATCATTCTCTCTCTTTGTCCATTTTATCACACCTTGGGGAAATAGGGTGGTGTCAATGTACACCAATGCATTATCCTGGTTCTGTGATGTTTGGCTCCCTCACGCAGCACACAATGCACCCCTAAACGATACATCCTCTGCAGTATTTCTTCCTCTGTTTCCCCATTTTTTTCAAATTATGTTATCATTGTTTTTGCAGTCCTCTTAGTTGCCCTGTGCTACTCAGTGGTTCCAGGCCAGTGACATCAAGCAACTGTATCATTCTTATTCGTGGAAGTGAATTAAATCTATAGAATGTGTTTTGTCCTATCTTTCCTGCTCTTATTAAACCTAAGTCATTGTGGGGGAAGACATTTACAGTCAGGAAAACCAAGTCCACTCTTTTTAAAAGATTTTTTTCACTGCACATCTGTAAAACTACATAGCTATACAGATATAAATAATAATTCAACTTTTATTATTAGATCTGCATTCCCACACATTTATATACTTGTGTATATAATTACTTGACTTTTAAAAAAACTGACTTGGCAGTAAGAACAAAAAGGTAAATACAACTAAGAACTCATTCTATTCTACCAGGAAAGTTTACTCACTGGCATATAATGGAGGCTTAACTGTTCACAAAAGGGAACTTGCATTCCTGCACAGTTGCAAAGCTGAACATATAATTACCCAGCTTTAAAAAAAAAAAAAATCTAAAATATCAGTATTAATTTCTGCTTTTCCACAGCCCTTGGGCCAGGAGGTTACGTAAGTTCTGCTGCTCATTTAACCTTGGGCACCATTGTTTATTTGTTATAGCTTGTGTTTTAATCCATTTATGCTGCCCAGAATCACTGTTGTAAGATGGGCAGCCATATCAATCATTTAAATAAAATAAATATTTCCCAATGGCATTGCGTGGACTCATCCTATATATGTTGATGTTAACTATACTTGACGTTTCCAACTCCACTATTTCTCCTTCAGTTGGAATAGAATGCATTCATGTGTAATACTTGAATACATAGAGTATCACTTCATACAGTGTCGCATTTGTATTTGGACAAGCCACAAACATAGATACACTTCAAAACCAAAATAGGCTCCCATACAGATCCTGCCAGTTACAGCCTTAAGTTCCCACATTTGTTGTGAAGCTGTCATCTTCCCCAGTCAATATAACTGATGATCATAGAAGAGGGGATCATAACTACAAAACTAGGTGAGAATTTAATATTGGTTTCCCTGCTTCTATTCATTGAGTGATTGACTTGATTTCTATCCTGGCATTCTTCCAGGAGTTCAGAGTGGTTTATATGAAGATTCTCCTTTTTTTTTTAATCTCCACCACTCCCTCTGAATAAGGTTGGCAGAAAGTGTGATTGGCCCATAGTCATCTATGGCTGAGAATATACTTGAATATAGTCCAACACCTTAATCACTATACTACACTGGCTGTCTAATATGCACACTATACACTGAATCAATTACCTGGATGTAATTTTTTAGTGTTAAAATAGGTATATTCCTAGAAGGAACAACTATAACCTTATTATGAATCCGGATTGCCCACATAGGCTTCATTGTATATGGTATTAAAGTCACTATTTAACATTAGAGATGACCCAGGGCCCTGAATAAGCTGGTGGCACCATGTGAGTAACGCTGCTTGGGATAGGAAACTAAACAGGGTCAGGTGAGGTTACTACTTCAATGGGAGAATTCCAGGAAATACTGGGGTATATACTAGACTGGGCTTTTTTTTTTTTAAAGGATCCTGGGAAACTGGTAAATCATTTCCTTACTGTTGCCAAGAAAACTGTATGGATGTGCCACCAGGAGCTGAGCGTGGAGAAAGAGATTTTAGTTTACTAGAGGCCTGAGGTAGTATTCTGATGTGATCATATTTGATATTAGCTACATAAGAACTTTTTGTGGAATAATTTGCACTATAGTCTTGAATTTTTAATTTGGATCATAATGAAGTTTTCGGGAAAGGGGTATATAAGAGGGATGATGATGATGATCAACACTGCTTTGGAAAGCATTGTTACTCATATGTTTTATAAAAAAAGTATTTCTTATATACAGATACAGAATATGCACATACATAAACATAGGTATATATTTATCTAATGACATATACTTATATACATGACATGCACACACATTTACATATTATATACTTCTCACCCCTATGGGTGGGATGTGTCTTCCTCAATCTCGGGTCCTCTACCAGAGGCCTGGGAGTTTGAGGGTTCTGCGCAGTATCTTAGCTGTTCCTAGCACTGCACTCTTCTGGACAGAGAGCTCTGATGTTGTTCCTGGGATCTGTTGGAGCCACTCTCCCACTTAGAAGTCACAGCCCCGAGTGCTCCTACCACCACCAGGATCACTTTGGCCTTGACTTCCACATCCCCTCTATTTCCTCCTTCAGGCCCTGGTACTTCTCCAGCTTCTCACGCTCCTTCTTCCTGATGTCGTTGTCACTTGGCACTGCTACATCTATCACTACCGCTGTCTTCTGGTCTTTGTCTACCGCCACGATGTCTGGTTGATTGGCCAGTGCCTGCCTGTCTGTCTGGATCTGGAAGTCCCACAGGATCTTAGCCCTGTTATTCTCCACGACCTTCTGTGGAATCTCCCATCTGGACTTGGGGGGGTCTAGCTCATACTCAGTGCAGACGTTCCTGTACACAGTGCCAGCTACTTGGTTGTGCCGTTCAGTGTATGTTGTTCCTGCCTACATCTTACACCCTGCCACTATGTGTTGGACTGTCTCTGAGGCCTCTTTGCACAATCTGCACCTTGGGTCCTGTCTAGTGTGGTAGACCTCTGCTTCTATGGATCTGGTGCTTAGTGCCTGTTCTTGTGCTGCTATGATCAGTGCCTCGGTGCTGTCTTTTAGTCCAGCCCTTTCCAGCCACTGATAGGATTTCCCAGTGTCAGGTACCTCAGTTATCTGCATGCATGTATAAGTACTGAGGATAAGAAAAATAGAAAGATTTCTGTTCTTTCGATCCTCTCTAGGATCTACAATGACCATGTAACTATGTGATTTCTGAAATCACTTCTGGATGTTCTTCCTTGACAAGAAAGTCATTAGAAATAATAATAATAATAATAATAATAATAATAATAATAGTTATTATTGCTGCTGTTATTTATTTATGCTCTTCCAATGCAACATGTCAGGACATTGTCTGCATACAACTATTCTTCTTTCAAGCATTAAAGCAAAACAGTCTAAATCTCTAGGCAGGTGTCTTTTGTGGCGGGAGTCTCGAAAGTTGTAATGCAAACAAAATCTAATTTTAGCATCTCTGCCAAGCACGGAGTAAATTTACTGATCACTGATGCATTGAGCAAAGGGAGGCCACAATCAGCAGGAGCTTTCAGCAAGATTATCCTATTAAAGCAGGAAGCCTTCATGCGGCTGTTAAGGAAGTCATCGGAAGCAGGTGATGGAAGCGGGGGTTGGACAGAGACAGTACGCCGACTGTACACGCTAAGTTGTTGTTTTCTGCTCAACTAAGCAGCAGAGAATTGATATGTTCGCAATGAAGTGCAATGACAATTAAATTGTAACTGACCTACATGTTACCGTCATTACACTTCCTCTTTTTTTTTACGGCTTTCCCTCTTATTTAATCACACAGTATGGGGTTTTTTTATTAGGCTGGGATGTTAAAATCTTCATCCATTTAGCCATAAATGTTTGACTGGAGATCTATCAGACTTCTGCTCCACTATACACACAAAACCATTTTGCTGAATCATTGTTGACTTCGTGGTGGTACAATTTAATGAGCACAATAACTTACCTGACTATCTAGTGAACATTTCGGTGCTCAGGAAGGGATCTGCTAACATACACTAAGTTACTGCATCCTTTTCCTGTTTATGTCTCTTCTCCTTTGAGAGAATATACACGTACTTTTTTTTTTTTTTTTTTTAACATTACTGGCTAAATTAGGCAACCTTGACAAAACCCCCCAAATGTGGTATGCAAAGCTTAAAAAAAAATAAGAGAAAACATTTGGCACATTAGTTTTAGTGTTGTCATCAACATGACTTCTCAGAAAATAATGCACACTGGAAAATGATTTATTGCTTTTGGCATCAAAACATTTTCCACCGACTTCTGTTGCTTACTTTATGACAATGGCTCTTCAAGGACTCCAACCTGGTTTGTTGAGGATCCTTTAAAGCAGTGTTTCTCAAGCTTGGCAACTTTCAGATGGGTGGGCTTCAACTCCCAGAATTCCCTAGTCAGCCTTGCTGGCTGGGGAATTCTGGGAGTTAAAGTCCACCCATCTAAAAGTTGCCAAGGTACAGAAACACTGCTTTAAAGAGACATGCTGGGAACTAAACCGGAGTCCTTTTCCATATAATGCATGAAGACAGTGACCATCTCATGGCCCTTCAGAATCTTAGGGCTCTGTTAAACTTTTTTCTAACTGATACATCCCTCAATGCATTTTCTTTGTCCTTCAACTATCATAATTTAGCAACATATTCAGAACATCCCTCTAATAATTCTACTTTAAAATAATAAAACAATTATATGGGGGGGTGTCACATACTCTACAGAATGTCCATTAGGATTGCTTTGTGGCTACATTAGGTGAACCAAAAAGCTGGAATTTATATAGTCCTTTCTATACCTTTTGGATCTCATTTTTTCCAAGCCCAATTTTTAAAAACAATTTTGAAATCAAAGCCATCTATCACAGCTAACCATTTCACATGTTCCCTATGCCCCACCTCTCAAGGAAGAATGTTAAAAAGGGTTGTTGTTTTTTTCTGTTTTTTAATTGAACTTATCATGATAAGCCAATGCAGAAACATTAAAAATGAATTGCATCTCTGGCTACCCGTTATTCTTGGGCAGAAAAGTTTATAAAAATCAGGAAATATTTAGAAAACCCCAGATAGGTGGCAGTTTGTAGTTGACCTTCACTAATGTTGAACAATATCAGACTTGGTTAGTATTTGGATGGGAGATCACCAGAGTATTCCAGTTCTATATAACTTGGCTAGAAAATGGCCAAACATTCTGAAAGAAGGCAACAGCAAACCATTTCCACAGTGCTGCTAAGAAACTGCATGGAAGTAGTATCCATGAATTCACCAGGACTCATCCCTGACTCAAAGAAGATTATATTTTACTTACAGAAAAATGTGTTGTGTTAAGCTGTATTTCATTAAAGTCTACTAAAGGAAGTTGTGTTTCAAAATTGCACATTAGGAAAATGCATAGAAGAAAATTATTGCCAGATGTAGTTGAACAGACAAAGGTGTGCATTTGGGTATTCATATAAAATGCATAGAAATGAGGGCTTCCAGGGGAGTAATGGCTGATTGAAGTCAGCTCCGATTTCATGGAGCTGACAACCACAGTGGTTAAGAGGAGCCAGCAAAAAGTCTGGCTCTTTGGAACCATCTCCTGACAAAGGAGATGACTGGATCACCCACAAGTACTCCTAACAGAGGGTCCCTGTGAGGAGATCGCAATTTAGCAATCTCCAGCGGGTTGAGTGCTTTGGGAGTCATGGGAAACATCGAGCCCAAGCTGCAGTTTGGAGCCTCCAAAAAGACAATAGATTTGCTTTCACCTCCTCTTTTAATTACCATCAGAAATTACTTATTAGTGATGTACCTGGAAATTAAAAACCTTTTGAAAGGTACGTTGCTGTATACCAGGAGAATTTCCTTCTATCCTAGGAGAAAGAAGATTTAAGTAAGTTTAAGGATTAAAAAGAAAACAAATAACTTTTGGAAAACAGTGAAAGGGAGTTAAGAATGTTGGCTGTGGACTGTTAAGGGGCCAGATGGATTTGAAATAATAATTTTTAATGGACTGTTTTAAATTTTATGATTTTGGAATTAACTGTAAGAAAACTTATTGTGGGAAAGTTTTGGCTCTGAAAATAAACAAAAGATAAGACTGAGCTTTGAAGGTTAACTAAAAGGAACCAGAGAGCAATTAAAGGAAAAAATATTTACTAACATAATGGAGGAACATTGTTTTACTATAGAAGAATTTAAATCTGTTTGGGAACGCTGTGTTCAGGACTTAGTTTTAAAATTGGATCTAACAGAGGTTATAGAAGAAGAAAAGATTCTACTGGATAAAACAGAAGCTGAGGATGATTTGAATAGGGATTTTAAAATGGACTGTAAAGAATTGCCAGACTATAAAGGAGATATAGAAGATATGGAAAAAGATGTAGATTTGAGAATGGACTTTAAAATATTTGACTACAAGAGTGACATGGAGAAAGAAGTTGTGATGGATATACAAACTATGCTGGCTGATGTTTTAACAATTAAAAGGAATATCCTGATTATAAATCAGAAGAGTGACTTGGAGAGTTATCTTATTTTGGATCTACAGAAGGGAAGTACTAAATCTCTGAAGTTGCTACTGAAAACAGACAGGGAGAAAATGGTAAGAAATCACTATGTGGAACTTTATTTGAAGAAGCGACTGAAGATTAAGCCTCTTAAGAAGACGACAAAGGAGTTCAAAGTGGACTTATTTGACTAGGGTTAAATTGTAGAAAATTTGCTTTGGGGTTACTATTGGAATATGAAAATATATATATATATATATATATATATATATATATATATATATATATACCAGAATTGCAAGACGATGTATAGATTTTTTCATATGGGGATAAAACTTTTACCTCCTACTTGTTAGAGAAAGTTATGGGTTAGAATGTAAAAGGGACCTACTGGATCCAGTTTAAAATATATATGTTACTATTTTTGATATTCTTTATACCTATAGGGATAAATCTTTTATGTCTTACTTATTAGAGAAAGTTATAAGTCAAAATGCAAAATAGATTTAGTTGTGTAAGCTTAAAACATATAAGTTATTACTACTGGTACTCTTAATGCTTTTGCTGAGTAAGACTGATTGATGAATCTTTCTATAATTTGGTTATTGTTTAGTGATAAGAAATGGGAAGAAGATTTTTTTTTTTAATTTCTGTAATATTAGAGAAGGTACTAAGTTATTATAAATGCTTATATTTGGAGGGAGAGGGAAGTCACTTTTTATATGTCTTTTTCTTTCTCTTGTTCTCTTTTTTCTTTGTTTGCATATCTTTTCTAATACCATATTAGCTTTTAACTATGGAAAACTCTAATAAAAATATTATTAAAAATCTAAAATGCATATATGTTTATTGCATAAAAATATATCTACAAAATCTGTACAATAGCAAGTTTTTATAAATGATTCACTGATAAATTAGAACAAAATAGTCTATAAATATAAGTGGAACTAATGGTTTACACATCCCTCCCTGCAACTTGTTTAGCAAAGTTATGGCAAGGAGATCGTAATAGGCCTAAAACCAAACACTATATGCACAGACTTTGATGGATTGACTGTGTGACATCAAGTTTGTGTTGACTCTTAGTGACCACCTAGATAGATTTCCTCCATGATGATATGCCCCTAATGTGGTCCTTCAGGTCTTCCAACAATGCACCCATCACCACTGTAACTGAATCCATCCAGCTTGCTGCCAGTCGGCCTCTTTTTCACACAGAATTTAAAATAGATATCCCTCTTCCCACCCTTCCACTTGGAAAGATCTTCCATATGTCCACCTCTAAATCTTACTATTAAACTTAAGCTCATTCTTTCTAATCTTTGGCATCCCTCAGACTCTGAGATTACAAACCTTCTAATTTCAGTTCCAAACAGAAATATCATTATATAGTTTTGTTTCATTAAAATGCAAACTTCTGCTCCCAGAACTAAAGAGTAAACATATTTCAATAGCTTACAAAACTCCAGATTTCTTGGTGAAAAGAGAAAGAGAAAGCACCGATATAAGAGTTGTCATAGGGTAACCTGAATAGTTCAGGAAATCAGAATAATCAAGGTTTTAATTCTGATTTCTCCATACAATTCCTGCTTGTCCTTGAACACAAGTAATTCTTCCATTTGATCCATTGAAAAGTAAAGATGATAATGACTTTTTTATCCTAAGGATAAATTAATTAATGATCATCATTCAGATAACATAGCAATAACCAGCAAGAAAAGGAATAAAAAGAAAAGCATATGGCTGAGGTCAAAACAAAAGGTTGAGGGGCGTAGAAAAATAAATAATTGTTTTATTAGCAGAGACCACCACACAAGCAGCTGAAGAAACACATCAAAAGATCCAGGAGTGATAGTCAAGTGTAGGAAGCTACCTAGTATAGTTAACACTTCTTTAAAACTGTATGTCCCTAAAAGCTTCCCGGTGTTCAATATTTTCATGCAAATATATCCTACATTAATAAGCAGAGGTATTCACCATCCAAAGAGAGAAAGGGAAGGGTTAGGTCTTCCTTGCGCACCCAAATCTAAACATTTAAGTGCAGCCCATTTAATAATAGGGCCCCCATCCTATTAGCCTTCCAGAGGGCTGTGAAGACCAGGCATTGGGCTAGAGTGGAAGTGAGCCCAGCAAATGCAAGTGTAAATGTAAATGTAAAATTCATGGGAGGTTATGGTGCTGTGATTGGGATATACAGTATTGTCATGGTGTTCAGTCAGTTTTATTTATTCTGCTTTTATTGAATATTATTCTGAGATGTCAAGAATTACTGTGCAGTGAGATGGGCAGTGACAGGTTTGAAATATAAATAAATAAAAATGATCATATATAATATAGGCAGCCATATATGTTTCAAATAATAAGAAAAATAAATAAATCAAATGTTTAATTATGCTGGGTATAATTAATGATGGAAGTCATACACCAGCAACAAGAAACTATTACAGAGATTTAACATACAGATTTAACATACAGCAAGTAGCTCCCCTATAGCTAGACGGTCGAGTCTGGGGCAAGGGCTAGGGGCCAAAGGATATACAAGAACTGAGGGAAAGCTAAGTACAGAATCAAAAAGACATTTGATCTGGACAATGTAAGATTGTAACTTTAATATTATCTTGGGGGAACTCAGAACGCTCAGGAAATGTTCAGAAAGCAATGCTTTTTTCCATTATCCACTATATTCCACTATCAATTCTAGGACAACAGCTATAGTAAGAGACAGGTAAAATCCAACATTATTCTGGCATTTCTCTGCTCTCTACAGCTCATGATAACCTTGGGGAATCAGAGTTCTACCCTGTCATGGATATTCAGTCTCAAGAGAAGGAACAGATAGTAGGAGCGAAAATGATCTAATACCAACCCTTGCAGTTGACCCTAGAATTAGAGGAGACATCATTGGATACATTGTTGGCTTATTTCCTCCTTGGCATCCCTCCTCTTTTATAGTATATAGCACTCAATTCAAAGATAAAGTCCAGGGCAGAGCCATCAAAAGATGGAGGGTCATCTGGGGACGTTAAAAACGTCAAGATTGCAGCCATGACCATGCAATCAAAGCCCCACCCCTGTTTACATATGTTGGCCCCATTACGTATGTTGAAGCCCTGCTTCAATCGCATGGTTGCAGGCACCATCTTGACTTTTTTGACAGCAACCCTCAACAGATGTTCTGGCACCTGGATAGTAGTTGGGGTGCCTGTACAATACACCAGTTTTCTGCACTACAGTTGGATTTTCCTACCATAAATTACATTTCTAGATTAGTATTTACAGTTGTACATTTGTACATTTGGGGCAGATCTGCATCCCTTTTGCCCTCTGGTTTGTTCTGTTTTCTCTTCCCTTAGCAATGTTTGACTGACCTCTCTGTGGCTGCTTCAGTTTGCTTTCCCATTGATTCATAATGTCAAGGAAGCAAAAGTTCCCCACCTCTAACTCATTTGTTTATACAGAGGATGGAAGAGGTGCCATTATCAATCAAATCCTTGAAGAGCAAACATAATCACTCCACCAGTAGAAGAAACAGAAGGGGTGACTGGGATGGAAACCTCATTTGAACGCAGGAGAGTCAGATACTTTGAGAGCTGTTGCTTCCCAGAAGATTTCTGAGGCTTACCCGGATGGTCTTCTGAGCTCAGAATAACTGATTGTAAAGTCAGATTTATGAATCATTGGACTTTCAAGCACAAGAAGAAGTCTCTTAAAATACATATATATTTTCTTAAAGATATTCAGTGTGTTGCTTGGAAGAGTAATAAGCCAGCAGGGTCATATACATGTGTGTGACATTTATAGACCTCTTCCAAACATCTTAAGTACTTTACAAACTCGGCTGACTAGAATGAAAATCAGTCTCTTCTTGTATTACCCAGTAGTTAAGATGAGTGACTGTGTTTGTCGGGTTTTTTTAAGTGCTGGTAAAACAAGTGCAATATCTGAATACTGAACATCCTGAAAATAATCCATGAGCATACTGATAAATATACATGCATGGTCCTAGTAAAGTATGTTATTATTTATTTTTGTTATGTAAGTTAATTTGCATTGTTCAATTTCTCATCAGTTGATGATTCATACATTCACAATTGATGTATTGTAACAACTAGAGTTCTTATGCCTCCAAAGCAAGTTCCAGCTTGCTTTGGGTATGGATTAGTTTCTGTGATTGCCATCATTTTCTTCATCAGAAACGATGACAACAATAGTAGTCCTGAACTCTCCAGCTACTAGAATGGAAAGTGGACCTAGATGTGTCATTGCAGTATGTGTTCCACCTAGTGAATAAGAGACCTAATTAGTTTTCACACTCGCCCCCACTCAAAAAAGGAACCTATATGAAAATTCCAGAATAGACTGAATCCAGAATTGGTTCTACAACCTACAAAAGGTATTCAGAAAGAAACTGAGTGCATTACAGTCACAAGTACTCCGATATAGATGTCCACTCCTAGTGACAATGACACCAAAATGACAAGAAGTGAGGCTCCACCTTTCCATACTTCAGCTGCAATCTCACATGCAAGTATGTAAGGGTTGCAGTTTGCACTGCAGTGTGACAACACTTGTTATATCTCCTCTTGTCCCCTCCCATAGATTCCTCCAGAGATCAGACCAACTTTTCAGTCATTTCTTTATGTGTTCATTTAGCTTTTGGAGGAGAGGTTATTTTTTCTATTTAAAATTTTGTACACACACACACACACACACACACACATCAGCATTGTGTGAAGGCTTCTAAGGCAGTAAGCTGGCCACATTCAGTCTATGGACTATATGTTGGCTACACCTAACCTAAAATCCTATAATCTTGCTGTGCTGATCGGACATACAGAACTTTATCCAGTACTCTCCATGAAGAAGTCTGGATGAATTTTGGAACTCTAGTTCCTTTTCATCAGCAGATATTTGCTGAAATTTGTTTTTGAAGTTCCAAGGAGAAGAAAGGGTAGGTCAAGGACAGATTTCTTTTCTTTTCTTTTTCCCTTTCTCTCCTCCTTCCTTCCTTCCTTCCTTCCTTCCTTCCTTTCTTCCTTCCTTCCTTCCTTCCTTCCTTCCTTCCTTCCTTCCTTCCTTCCTTCCTTCCTTTCTCGAAACATAAAAAAAGTTTGTTTCCAGAGAAAATTCACAATTAAAAATGTATTTCAAGAGGACTGTCAGGAACATAACCAAACCATTGATTTAAAAAATGAAAGTGACACAGGCTAATTTCTCCATCCCTAATTATTATTTCTGTGTTCCTTGAATTGCATTATAACAAGCCATGTACCTTTATGACCAGTTTGTAGAGAGCATAGGAAGGGCTGTATTGTGTGACAAAAGAACACTAGACTGGAGATCTTTCATCCTGACATTTAGATCACAAGTCATTGTTGTGGTGCATATACCTCCCCAGTAATGTGGGACAGTAAGGTTGAAATGCATTTTTTAACACACATACAGTATACACACATGTCATATTGGGCTTTAAATAGTATTATTTGAACAAGATTTGGAGTAATAATCACACTTATTGTCTAATCATATGCCAACAATCCCCCGACTATTGTTCTATTTTAATGGTAAAGCTTTCCCTCTAACCCCTCGAAATCTCCTTTAATTATTTAATCAGTTTGGCTGAAACTCACAAAGCATTAAATTGTTAGTTGCTACTTAACATTCCTTATAAATTGCATTTATTAATTTCTGGAAAGAGACTTGCCCATTGCTACAGTAATTTAAATTAGTACCACATGGTTACAGATTGGCACTGAATGATGATTAAGTCTTTGGGGGTAAATTCTGTCCTTTGAAGATCTTTGAGTGAAATATGAGACAGTGGGGGAGGGAGGAACAGAAGGTCTAACCAAAGTTTTGTCCAAGAAGTTACAATTTATCAAAACTGTAATGAGCCACGGATAGAATTTTCATTGTAAGCATTACATAATATTGCCCATCAAATGCCATTCCGAGTTTCCTGCTCACTCTGGTTACATAAGAGTTTGCTGACTAATCAAAGAAATGCCCCATTGACATTTAATAAGTTCTGACTCAAGGTTGCCACCTCATTTCATAATTATTATGGATTTATCATAATTTTGGATTCATTTCATAAGAAAAAAAATGTCCATATTTTCTGAACCTTGGATTCCTTAAATTGGTAGATTAATCAACTGAAACTTTAGAGAATTGGTAGTGGCCTATTTTAATTGCTTAATCAGAGGACGGAGAAGGAGCTCTGGGGTATGGCAGCAAGAAGAAAGGATAAGCTGGTGTAGGTTTTGAAAAGGAACCATATAAATGCAGGGAAGAGAGGCCTGTCAGATGGCTACTAGTTCTAATGGTTGTGTTCTACCTTGAAAAGTAAAGGGATCATTCCTGAAAGACCAGCTGTTGAGGAACAGCAGTGGAAGACAGCAGTCCCCCTCGAACCCTCTTGGGAAGCTCTAGGATCCATCTGGTTGGTTGTTCTATAATGCAGAACGCTGGACTGGGCCTTTAGTCTGAGTAAGCCTGGCATCAGAATCAGATCAAAGACAACCTATATGTCAGGAAAAATAGTGAAAACAATCTTGAGCTCAAAGTGCCCTGGTTTCTTTTGGTCTCTCCCTATGCCAGTGTTGTCCAAACTTGGCCACTTTAAGATGAGTGGACTTCAACTCCCAGAATTCCCCAGCCAGCCATGCTGGCTGGGGAATTCTGGGAGTTGAAGTCCACTTATCTTAAAGTGGCCAAGTTTGGACAACACTGCCCTATACCGTTTCCTGCAAGAAACTGGCCAGCGTGAATACATTCAAGAGGAAAATGTACAACCCTTTTTCCTCTTGAGAGCCATGTGCCGTGAGATATATCATGGGCTTCATGTCAATATGGGCAGGGCTCAAACAAGCCAGAGCCAAATATGGATGTGGCCATCCCTTCTCTTTCCTTGCTCACTTATTGACACCATTTCCCTCACTCCCATGGAGCAGGTTGCCAGGGAGAAGATAGATGTATTTGAGCTCTGAAGTTGCAGGTTGCCCCACTTAAGCTCTAATGGAAGGACTTGTTTGAAAGGCCCAAGTCTACAGAATGGTATGCTTCACGCTTGTCTAGTGACTTTCTACCACAGCAGTGAGGATGGAGATCCAGAGGCCAGGACTTTAAGCTCTATTCTGCAATCATTTTCCCCATTCCCACATCATTCAGTTGTCATCAAAGCATGATTAAAGTTTCATTGTCATGCAGAAGGGAAGTTTTGAGGAGATGCTACTTGGGGAGAAAAGGTAACTCCCCTTCCACTGCTTCTTAGCAACCCATCTCTCCTCCTGTCCTTCTTAACAGCCATTACAAACCCGTCCAGTTGTTAAGAAGAGGCCCCTTGAAGATATGTCTGCTGTCAGAGACTCACTTTTTTGGCACACAAGGGAAAGCCTTTTCCTCTGTTACTGCCAAGCTATGGAATACATTCCCCTGGAATTCACATACAGTTCCCAATAAGCATTTTAAAAAATGATAAACTCTGTTAAAAGATATTGTATGAAATGATTCTTGAAAATATATTCTATGGGAAACTTTTGGGCATATTTTTTTTCTTCCATGATCACAAAAAACTCTATGGAATAATATAATAATAATAATAATAATAATAATAATAATAATAATAATAATAATAATAATAATAATAATAATAATAATAATAATAATAATAATAATAATAGCAAAATGTAGCTTTACTTGGAACAGCTTACATCCTACAACAATACCTTTAACACCATCAAACAACAACATTTGCCTATCCCAGGTCCTTGAGAAGGATTTGATAGGTGAATAAAAATGCCAAATCCAGTCTAATCATCTGGGTCACTATGCAACCAACAACAATAAAGTTAGATGCCACCCAACTCCCAATGACTCTTTCCTCATCCACTTTACTCTTGATGAACAATTAAGTGAAAGCTTATTGGATGACTTGGCATCAGTGACTCTTCCTGAGGCCAACCTACCTCACAGAGTTGTTGTGGAGAAAAGAAATAAAGAGGATAATACTGTGACCAATGCCTTGATGTCTTGGAAGAAAAGCAAGAAAGACGTTCAGTGAATAGATGAATGAATTGTCCAAGATTTGGTAGATTAAAAGTAAGCAACCCTAGTTTCTATCTTCAAAACATTCTGCTTTGCCTTGGCTTTCTCATTGAATTCATAGTTTTGTTGGCACTAAATAATTTCCTTTGATACAGAGCATTCTTTGGGGCCTTCCCTCCCACCCACTCCCTTTGCTTAATTTCAGTAAATACATTAACTTCATGGCTAATAACTTTGAGAACAGCAGGGTGTTAGGGAGATTTCACTGTTCTTCCATTCTCCCCATCCAAACTTGTTAAACTTCTGATCACCTTAGAGACTTGTAACAGGTACAGATTAAAAAAAAAAAACAAAACAAGAAAAGGAGAATGTAATGCTTGTATAATGATAACTCCAGCAGGTATTAGTCATCCATTTCCATTTCCTTAACCCTAACAGAGTCCAGGTAAGAATACTTCAGCGCCTCCTGCAGGAATCCTACAGCCAAGAAGTCTATTGTAGAAAGAAAAGGAAAGAAGCACCCTCAAAATAAACTTATAAAATAATAGATTCATCTTCCTGCAGCTAAAGATAAATATTAAATAAGCCTATCTGCTTCTGGCTGAAAATTAATTTCTTCTAAGGCAAATAGTGTAATACGTAGACTCGTTTCAATTCCCATTTGGCAAAGAGCCCATTTACGGCATACCGTGGACTTTGAAATACTAGAAACTGCTTTCATCACACACACACATACATGCACACACAATATTCACATACATATTTCCATGGTTTAAGCAAACACAACTGTCTTTCTTTCAGTACCAATTCAACTTCAGTGAAAGAAAAATGTCTGCCATGAATGAGGTCTGTGGGTTATGATTATTTTATTTCTCCTTCAAAACAGTTGTCACAATCTGGGTGGGGACAGCAGGAACTTAATATTAACCCCCCTCCTTTTTCTTTCTTTGCATTTGGAAATGGAAATCCCATAGTCATTAAAAAATTAAAGCAATTTAAAGCATTTTTAAAATGTAAATAATTCTAATGGACTGCATGAAACTAAGTAAGAGTTGTATATTCTCTTGCTTCTATATCAGTAAAAACATACTGCATAAAATTGTGCCTGGCTTTACAAAAGCATACATGATTTTATGTTTGCCTGAGAGATGATGTCCATCCCACTGTCAGTTCACATCTCTGTGGAGTCCTTGGGGTTCTCTGAGCTTGGTTCTTTTCTTGCAAATGTTTCATTACCCGGCTAGGTAACATCTTCAGTACTAAAATGGGATGGGGTTTGCTCTCTATTTGTCTGCTGTGGCCTGCCTTGCCAGTACTGGTGGGGGTGGAGGTTTTGTTTTGCTCCTCTGGTAGTTCCTTGATTAGCATATGTTGACTGCTTGATTGTGTGCCTGGTGGTAACCTTTGCTTATCTGGGTGATGATTGCTGGTGAGGCGATCTTTGGTCTTTTGTCTCTTTTGAATAGTATGTAGATGCTGTTTATCTCTGTGTGTCTGTTGATTGCTGCCTTGTCTGAATACCAAGCTTCCAAGAATCCTCTTGCATATTTGGATTTGGCTTGGTTTAAAATGCTGACAGTTTCCCAGTTAAAACTGTGGTTAAGTCTGTCCATGTGTTGTGCAATTAAGGAGTTTTCATCATGTCTTCTGACTGCTAGTTGGTGCACGTGGATGTGCTCTGCTAGTCTTCTGCCTGTTTGTCCTACATAGTGTTTGTTACAGTCCTTACATTGTATGTTGTAGATGATTCCTGTTTTTTCTTCTTGGGCAACTGGGTCTTTTGGTTTACTTAGGATATTTTGGAGTGATTTTGTTGGTTTGTGTGCTACAGAGATGCCATATGGTCGTGATAATCTGTTGGTGGTTTCTGAGATGTTTCTGATGTATGGCAGTGTGATCCTTTTCATGGCTTGTGTGGGTTGTGTTGTGGTAGGCTGAGTGGTCAGGGATTTTTTGATAAAATTATGTGGGTATCCTCTTTGTTGGAAGCTGTTGTATAGGTGGTCTTTTTCCTTTTTCTGCTGTTCTGGGTTGCTGCAATGCGTTTGAGCTCGCTTGAATAATGTTCTTACACAGCTCCTCTTGTGGGAGGTTGGGTTGTTACTTTGGTAGTGGAGTACTTGATTGGTGTGGGTTGTCTTCCGATAAACTTGGGTTTCTAATTTCCTGTTGTTTCCTCTGCTGATGAGGATATCCAGGAAGGGTTGTGTGAGTTCACATCTCATTTGATTTTTTATTATGTGATTTCTTAAAAATACAGATTGGCAAATTCTTCTAAGGCCACTATTTTCTAAATCCCACTATTTTCATAGATATTGCTGTAATACTCATGTGAGACTGAAGATTTCTATTTCCAGTCCTCAGCTTCCTTGTTTTCAAACTCACAATCACAGCAAGTCATAAATCACGTAAGTAACTTTTGATACAGAATAAAAGGGAATTTGCTGCATTTGAGAGGGGTAAAAAGTTTGAGAAAACAAGCTTGATTCATCATTACTTTATTTTATTCATTACTAGGAAAAGTTACCCCAGTGACTGATATCAGATTCTTTTATTCATCCCATTAAGAAATAAGGGCCAAAATCATACAATGCACTGTTCTCAAATAAAACTGTATTATTATTATTGGTTGCACAGTCAGCCAGATGTTTAGACTGGATTTGGCATTTTTATGCACCTATCAAGTCCCTCCCAAGGACCTGAGATAAGCAGATGTTGTTGATTGATGGTGTTAAAAGTATCAGTGCAGGATGTAAGCTGTTCCAAGTAAAGCTGCCTTTTGCAACTGACTGATGGTGATTATGTCAATGCTGAGGGTGTTCAAATAGGGCTCCAGAAGTGTTGGGATTGCACCCACAGCGCTCATTGCTATTGGTACTATCTTTGCTTTCTTTTGTCACAGTCATTCTACTACTATTTGCAGGCTTTTTATTTTGTGATTTTCTCCAGTTCTTTCTTCTTGAGTCAGGGTTGACTCCTGGTGACTACCTGGACAAGTCCTTGCAGTTTTCTTGGCAAGATTTCAGAAGTGGTTTGTCATTGCCTACTTCCTAGGGCTGAGAGAGAGTGACTGGCTCAAGGTCACCCAGCTGGTTTTGTGCCTAAGGCATGGCTAGAACTCAGGGTCTCCAGCCTGGTGCCTTCACCACTACCTTAAACTGGCTCTCAAAATTGAATTGGGTAATTCGTAGTTCAGCACACCAGCACCCAGCCATTGTCTTAGCATGTCATGTGACTTAGTCCATCCCATTATGTAGAGAAAAAGGGAAGTGGCCTTGACAAAAATATGCAAGAATCGTTACCTAAGCAAAGAGGGCGGAAACATTTTTTAAGTCTGGGGAAACAAGGTAATATCCAAGATAAAATGCAACATAAAATCCAAGATAATATCCTTCTGAAAACAAAGAGTATTATAAAAATACAAATCTTTGCATTGGTAAAAGGTGGTACCATGAGTCCGTGTGGCCTCAGGGTGCCTTTTCTCCTGAGCTGGCACTGGGCGCAGCACAATCAGATTTGCAAAATTCTGTTATTGTAGCCTATCTCAATAAAGTGTAGCTCTAGTCTTCCTTCTGGAATTGATTGCCTGGTCCAGTCAACTTAATGCAACTGACACATGATGCCATAATATGGTTTATGGGCTTGAGCACAGTATGTCATATAAACACAGCATTTTTTTCTTTTTAAACTGGCTTTGGGGACTAAGGTATTCCATGAATTCAACCATTGGTTTGGATTCAAAGGCTTCTTGATTCCAACAGAAGGAGCTTTCCCTAGTAGGAAGACCCTTTTTCCAACAAAAGTAGTATTTCCATTAGAATTCCATTAATACTCCATCTTTCAGAAAAAGGAAGGAGCCTTTGAGGCTACAAAATTCACACTCCAAATGCTCAAACTAAAAACCCAATGATGCCATCAGCAGCCTGTTTGCATTACATATCATAACATATCTTTGGACCACATCAGGCCGCTTCCAAAGCTGTAGTTATAGAATCCTAAAATTAAAGCCCTCTGCTAGTACTCATAGCTATAAGTATATCTTGTACCTGTACAATAGCATAAATGTTTAGTGTGCTGTATTGGTAAAGGGTCATTTCCTCTAGGACAGTGTTGTCCAAACTTGGCCACTTTAAGATGAGTGGACTTCAACTCCCAGAATTCCCCAGCCAGCCATGCTGGCTGGGGAATTCTGGGAGTTGAAGTCCACTCATCTTAAAGTGGCCAAGTTTGGACAACACTGCTCTAGGACATGTGAGAAGGTTTGCTCTGGCCCTCAGCTTCACTCAGCAGTTTTCATTTGTTTCCACTAACCCTGAGAGAATAGGTCCCCTATACCATGGAGGGCCAGAAATCATTCTGGGTTTAGGCAGCTCCTCCTTTTGTGATTCAACCAAATTACCTCAACGCTGACAAGATGAGCTGTGTTCTTGTTTCCAATTTGACTTTTACAGCCCCACTGAGACCATCTCTAATATAGGTGATTACTCCTTTCAACTTTTGTGGAAACTCCTCCAGAGTGAAGTAGACCAAAGATTTAGGATAAAATAGGCTAAGATAACATGCATATTTGACTACTATATATTTCAAGGTAGGTGGAAATAATTAGTCAAATAATAAATTGTGGAAGAAGCAGATCATTTTAAAAAAATGTATGGATTTGGGTTAAGAAATATTGTTTTTTTCCGCTGAACTGTATTAAACTTCCATAAGGAATTTTTTATTCTTTTGGAGAAGGAAACCAGAATTTAATAGGGGCTGAGTTGTTTCACACACCCTGCGCTTCCACCCCAAGTATATAAAAATATTTTTCAAACTGCCCCTCTCCATAGACTTCAGCAACTTGATACTGTCTTGACAATCGGCAGAACATCTGAACACATCTGAACACATCTGAAGAGCATCAAGTTTGGGAAAGCTGAATTAGAAGCTTGGTATTCAGATTGGGGTTCTTCGCTTTTTATCTTAATGCTATCTTTCTCTTCCTCTCCCCACTCTCCACAGCCAAGGGCCTCCACAATATGAGTCACTAAATACCTGTTTGCAGCCAACTCAGCAAACAAGTATTTAGTGAATCTGGACTGCTTCCTAGAACACAAGAACAGCTGTTTTGGTCTGTACCAAGGCCCCTCTGGTCCAGTATCCTGTTCCCATAGTAGCCAAACTGATATCTATTGGGAACTCACAAAGAAGAGACAAGGTAGTAGCATTCTTCTATCCTTGTTCCCCAGTCATGGATGTTCAGAGACAGGTTGCCTCAGATCCTGGAGTTTAGTCTCCTGAAATGACAGGCCATTTTTTTTTTTTTTTGGTCTGATCATCTTTGCAAGGAACTCAACCCACCTGACCTAACTTAGGGAGACTTCACCCGCTATGCCTTCCTTTTCTGCAGTCTCTAAGGATGGATAAATTGTAGGACAATGAAGGGCCGTCGATATTTAATAGTTTCCACACGCAATAGAACTTGAATCAGATTTCAATATAAACCTCTGAGAATATTTAAGTAAGTCAAGCACTCCTGTCTCTCACAGGAATCTGTGGCCATTCACTGAGGTCTTATTTATTTATTTATTTATTTATTTATTTATTTATTTATTTATTTATTTTTGTCTGCTTGTCAGATTTATAGCCTGCTTTTAACACGAGGAATTAAAGGCAACCTGCAGTAGTACCTTACAATTTTATTCCCATAACAGTCCTGTGATGTAGTCGGGCTGAGAGATAATAACTGATCCTAAATCACTCAGTGATTTTCTGACACTGAGCAGACTTGAACCTGGGTCTCTCCACTTCTAGTCTAGCACCTTACCACTATGAACACCATACTAGCTCTTTTTCTTAAGGTTCCACTCCAAATGCTCCCCCCCCCTTTGACATAGCAGGCAACAGAAACAAATAGGAACATGCCTTTGATGCATCCCCAGTCATGAGATACTCTCTCTTGTACCATCTCGGTTGTTATTTATTTATATATTATATCTATCTATTATAAGCATTATATTTCAAGAGCCAGTTTGGTGAAGTGGTTAAATGTACTGTCAGCCCTACAAGGTAGACCAGACTAAGAAACCAATGCCATGTAGGTCAGGACAACTTTTATTGTAACAGCTGTGCTACAAGTAATCCTCATTGAACAATCACTCGTTCAGTGATAGTTTAAAGTTACAATGGCGTTGAACAAGGGGGACTTACAACAGGTCCTTTTAACTGCAGCCAGTGTCCCTGCAGTCATGTGATCGTGATTTGGGTGCTTGGCAACCAGCTCACAATTACAACAATTGCAGCATCCTACAGTCAAGTGACTGTCATTTGTGACCTTCACTGCTGGCTTCCGACAAGAAAAGTCAGTGGGGAAGCCAATAAGAGGTTGCAAATAGCAATCACATGATCATGGGATGCTGCGACTGTGCCGGATTCACCTAATGACAGCAACTGGGATTGCTGCAACCCGCCGTCATAAGTCAATGCAGTCATGTGATGTTGCACTTTATGACCATGTCGCTCAGCGATAGAGTTGGCAGTCCCAGTTATCATTGTTAAGCGAGGACTACCTGTACCCAGATTCTTGCAAGTCTGAATGTGCTTCCTCTCCCCCCTCACTTTATCTTTGTATGAACTAGGGAGGGACTTGTTTGAGATGTTTCTCAAGTTATTACCTTGGCCCAGGCTCAAGCCCCACTCACCTGACCATTGCCTTGGTAGCAGCTCTTCCTCCTGTCCTTCAAGGCCATCTTCTATGTCCTCTCTCAGCACTGGGCTAGAAACCCAGAGATTGTGAGTTCCCGTCCTGCCTCAGGCACCCAGCTGGGTGACCTTGGGCCAGTCAGCCCTAGGAAGAAGAGGACAATGGCAAACCACTTTTGAAAATGTTGCCAAGAAATCCTCTTTCTGAGATCCATTGATATATGAAAGCTTAAAACTAAACTAACTAAAGAAACATTGTAAGGCATGAACCTTAAATTAAAGGAACAATAGAAAATGTATGTGCAATATGATATTGCAATAAGGCTCCTTAAGAACAGGGGCTATTGCTGGGGAGAGCTCTACACCTGCTCATTCATTTTCAATGATCCTGTTTTCATTCTTTCAATTTTAATACTTTCCTAATATATTACATGTTACCTCCCATGTATTTAAACTGTACTTAAAAGCATGCTAAGAATGGGTAATTCTTTAATGGTTGTTCACTTACAAGTGATTGTGGGTCATTATCCAATCATTTAAAGGGCATTAATGAGAAGCATTTAAAGGTTTTAGTAGAATATCATTGTAAAGGACAAGGGAAAAGTTACTGGCTGTAAATTTTTATGACCATTTCTTAGGAAATGTATTACATTTTGAAATTTATGTATGTAACAAGGAGTATAATAAAAGCTGAGCTCAAAAATAATTTGAAATCAAACTAATGCAGACAGGTAAGTCTCCACGTGCTGCGGCATTGCATGGAATATAGCTTCCTTCTCCGTCTGGAGTGATCTGAAATGATTTAAAGAAAACAAAAACTGTTTTAAGGAAATCAGAAGAGGAAGAATCCATACATTGCCAACATAACAATGCAGAGACCACCCTGTTCTCTGAAAGTCTTTTATTTTTAAATTAGCCACCTTTACTTTCCAAGCTGCCTTTAAGAAGAATTTACTTGCATGAGAAGAGAAAAATCTGATTCCATGATTTTGTTTCCCCTAGTCTGGATAATTCAAAGATCTTACAAGGGGAAGTTATTTGGTACTTTTGTTGTGTTCAGTAGTAATGGGGGTACCAGATCCATGTCAAAGCATTGGCTGCCTGAGGCAAAAGAAGAACAATTCCCTAATCCCCCATTCCACATACCAAAGCTGATTTGACAAGAGCACTCTGTCATAGCCAAGGATGGCAGGTAGCTTAGGGGGCACAGGGCAGGCTGCAGGACAATGCAGCTATGGCCCCCTTGATGCCAGTTCTATTTCAATTTTTTTTTAAAAAAACTTTGGCTCAGGAGGATAGTTCTGGAAACAAAGCAACCAGAGGGAGAGATAGCCCTCCTTACCCTACATGGGCTAGAGCAAAAATCTGAATGCAGAGGAGACAATCTTTTCTCTGTCAAGGACTCTGCTGCCCTACAGGAAATTGGATGGGGCTGCAGGCCAGTAGTGGGTGGAGCAAAAGCAAATTGTGGGAGGGTTGAATGATCTATAATTCTCTTCCTGACAGTATCTTTTTTTCCTCTTTCAGGTGCCCTTTTTTCCCTTGCTTCTTCCCCAAACAACAGGCTTCTTCAAAAGAGGCAGATGGTGATCTGATCGATTGCCCAGTGGTTTGAATTGATTTCTTGCAATGTTTTTTGAAATTAGGTTGAGGGTTGACTTTGTGAGTCCCTACGGCTTCAGGTTGCCCACCTTTGGTCTGGAGAAAAGGAAAAGCTGGCCAGCTGCATGTTATCTAATTAGCATACACATTGTTTCTCCAGGTGACACTGCAAGAAAGTGAGTAGGCAGATCAACCGGCCAGCCCACACCAACAATAAATTAGCATTGCACATGGGAAGAGCCAGAAAGAAGGATGTGGCACTGTAGCAAGGAATAGACTGTGCAACTTTTAAAAACATCTCTTTCTTTTTGCCTGTGAATGAAAGTGTTATAATTCTTCTATAAACAACCTGATTAAAATGTGGCATGGCTATCAGGAACAGCCTGCTAGCTGTCATCTGACCATCTTTCATATGGACTGAGCCACACAAGGTTCTAAAGGAAACATATGTATTTCTCTTTTGCAGCCAAAAGAGGGGGGGGGGAAAAACAACACCAACCCAACAAACAAACAAGAGCCTTGTGACACCTTAAAAACTTAACAAATTTAATATCACATGAGCTGTTTTAGATCTGCATCCTAGTTTTCACACCACTTAAATATGGCAGGTATAAATTTGATGACAGACAGACAGACAGATAATGAAGTACACTGAGATCCACAAAAAGGTATGTGACAATGAATCTTATATGTTTAAGGTGCCACAAGACTCTTGGGTTGGTTGGTTGGTTGGTTGAGGCCTTTAACTCTTTCAGGTTAACTGAAAAATGGGAATGAGACTGCTCGGAAATAGTTTGCAATTCTTTTCCACATATGGCAGGTCTCCAAGAATTGCATTTACTCCAATAGCCTCTAATTATAAAGGACATTCACCTATCTTCTTCTATCTGTACCTATTTAATACTGTGCTATGGTGCTTTGTGGTATGTTGTTGTCAATAAAGAGACCCAAATAAATAACACAATAAAAACCAACTACATGCTGTTAGATTAAAAAATGTACCCAATCTATTAAAATCAGCTCAACTGGTAAGTTTTCCAGAGATCTCTGTCTATAAAATAAGGGTGGGAAGAAGTTCAAGTATTCTTCATGTTTGGGAAATCTACATTATCTCCACCAGTATAATTGGAAAGCAAGTGGAGGGAGATTGCCAGGCAACCTGGATAAATTTTAACCCTGATGTAATGTAAAGTATGGCCTTACCTACAGCATCTGAGCATCACACAACAAGGGAAAGGAATCTCAGTATACATTGATGTAACCTTTAGAACTCCTTGCATGGAAGATCTTGAGATAAGTAAATTATAACGTATGCAGAGATTTCTCCCACATCATCCAAATATGTGGTGGAGAATGGAAAGTGTTTCCACCAGAAGCATCACCAGTGGAGTTTGTGAATGTAGCGTCCATCCATGATAGGGTTAGGAACAGTCCATTGAACCAAGCCAGACCTCACATAATTCCAATGAGTGTGGAGGGGATGAAGTTCCCTGTTGCCTTCAGGCAAGTACAGCAGAAACCTTGCTTGACCTCTGTGGCTATTACCTTATGTGAGAGCAATTGCTCTTTTCTTTTGGCTACTGAACCCCCTTAGCAATAGCATTACTCACAAAAACAGCCTCTTACTGTTCTACCATTTAGTTTGCATGTGCTGGAATTTTCTGGAAGCAAGCCTTTTATGATCATATCTCTGCTTTTTACCAGTTAATTTGAGCTTTTCTGCTACAGCCGTCTCTTCCTAGGTAGCAAATCATTATTTCAGGCAATTAGCTACAACACCTGGTTAAAAAATGTCCCATCTCTGTAGGGAGGAGAAACATGAAATGACTCTTTTCATCATTTTCTTCTACTGAAAATGGCTGACTCCCAGGTTCTGGCCTCTGCCTGCAGGCTGACAATCTCATCAATGTGGGATTCCTTTTTTAAAAAAAATAGTTTTATTAAAGATTATAATTAGAAAAAATAAAACTAATACAAAGTACAAAAATATAAAAAAGAAAAAAATAGAAAATGCAGAAAAGAAAAAAAGAAAAAGAAAGAAAAATATAAAGAAGTATCCTCCACCTTCATCACAACAAGTACAAACAATTTTGGTAACTTATCACCATGTCTTAAAATACAACAAATGCTCTCTTCTTCCCATAACTCATCTCTTAAGTATAAACAAAATCTTAAAGCCTAGTCATTCATTCCTCGTCAACAAAAGTCCATGAAGGGCTACTAGAGATAACTACGTAGCTATTTTAACCTTGGTCAAATAAGCCAACTCTATATTCTTTCCTTATACTTTTAATAATCTTGGCTTTTAATCCCTTCAGATAATGTCCTCAAACTTGATTTCTTTTCCTCTTTGTCTGCTCTCAGCAAATCCTTCAAAACAAATCCTCAGCAAATCCTACAAAGACCTCTTTTGTAAGTCCAGAAAAAGAAAGTTATCCAAATCTTTCTTCTGATTTGATACTTTTATGTCCTTTTCAAATATCAAGACATCAACCAGTTTCATTTGTATATCCAGTATATCAACTTTTTCCATATCATACTTGTAAATGTTCATATTTAAATCCACATTCAAATCAATTTCAGTCTTATCCAGTATAGCTTGTTCCTTTTCTGTAACATTTGCACACCTTCTGATGTTAGACATTCTTAAAATTAATTTCTAAGTCCATAGTTCACAAATCTCCATAAAAATATCCACTGTAAAAGTGCTTTGCTCCATTCTGTACTAGTGTGTCAAATCTGAGTATTCTTCTCCTTTAATTGTAATCTTTAGTTTCTTCTGGTTCCCTCTATTGTCTGAAATTCAAAGTCCCATCTTATCATTTTTCCCCAAAAACCAAAAACCACCACAGTTTGCCATGGGAAGGATTCTTATAATTTCAAAAATTCTTATTTCAAATACATCTGGACCCTTAGTCCATTTTTAACTTTCCAGAATCAAAACTCTAAACACCCTTTTAATGTTTATTCCAAAAAATATTATTTTTCTAAACCCTTAAATTCATATTTAAAGCTTCTTTCACAGAGTAGAAGGAATGCAATAAAAACTTGCCGTTCTGAAGGGTCTTAATATTTCAAAAGCAGTAAAACATAACTCCAAAGTTGATTAAGAAATGAGGCTCGATAGAGCTTTTTGTCCATAAAGCTGTGTTACAACTCTGAGCTTAGATGGAATCCCATGAACCCCAACTGCTTGACTCATAAGCCGACTGCAAAAACCTTAGTTCCTGCAGGCTACTCACAAGGAGCAACCATCTGGAGTGTGTGTAGGCAATCTCTCCTTTCTCTCCTTTCTCCAGATTTTGCCAGCCATGATCTAGCATCGAGCCGTGATCTCCACCATAAATGCCGTTCTGCTCAGACAGGGATATCTAGCTTGCCATGGCCTCACTGGAAGTCCACAACATGGGATCATTTTTTGAAAATGATATATGTATGACTACTAGAGTTCTCCATATGCTTACTCCTCTGTGGGCCACTGCAAGTAAAAGATCTGAGGGTGAATTCAGAATGTTCTGCTTCTCTGGCTCCAGTCACAACCATAAACTTGATATTTGTTAATAACAAATACATTGTCCAAGTTCCTGTCCTTATGTAACCAAAATGGCTCCATTCACACATAAGAGTAGAAGAAACAGCAGGCTAAGAGAAGTTTTTCTGAAAACCTTCCTGATTTATTTATTTATTGGGTGGGGGGACATTAACTGGATTCATACAAATTGCTAAAACCTAATCCCAAGATTAACAAAATGCATGCCTTGGTTATGTAACATGTTATGACTAAAACATTAAACTTTATTATGGCTTGATGTGATGGTCTTGCTGGCACAGCATAGTAAAATAGTGGCTGGTTTCCCACAATATTCTGAAACACAGATTACCTGACCCCATTTTAGTCTAATTATCCATGTTGTGCAAATGCAGGTATAAGAGATAAATAGATGTTCAATGACTATAAAATGTTGACAGTTGAGAGGAAATAGGAAACTATGGTCAGGGGATAAAGGTGATGGAATAGGGCATGCTGAAAAACAACACTTCATATTACAACATCTTTCAGATTGCCTGAATGAGCAGTGGTCTTCTGAAAGTCACCAATTCCAAGCTCACGTTATGAAGTGTGAGGAGGCAAGAGCCTAGCTGCATTTTTGGGGAGGACTTCAGTCCAGGACTGCTGTACTGAAGGAGCCAGATTCAATCTTCAGCATTTTCAGGTGAAGCCACTTTAAGCAATTGATGGGGAAAGCCCCTCTCATTCTGAGATCCTGGAAATTGCTGCCAGCAAGAGTGAATCATGCTAGGCTAACTGACAAATGGAACCTAAGACTCAGATCCCTTAGTTGAATTTATTAAATGCATTTAGTATTAGGGCAGCAAAAAGCTCCACTCTATTTCCATAGTCTTTATGAAGCTCATTAATACTTTGGTTTGCTATTCTAACATATCAGGAACAAAGAAACAGCTGTGAAACATGGGATAATGATGGGCAGAGCAAATAAGAAGGTTGATTATCCAAATCACAACCAAAGTAAGATATATGAGTTTCAAAAAGATGGTTAAAACTCAGCATTAAACAGAGGTGGGCATCCCGTAGCCTATATGTGGCTTTCTGCCCAAGGCCCCTTCAATCACACTGCTGAAATATTGTGTTTCCTTGTAAAAAATCAGGGACATTGTTTTATTCCTTAGAAAAGGCTTAAAACATGGACAGAACTACCACACACACATACACACACACTTAAAACAGGAAAAGACAAGACAACCTGGCTCCACTCACTTCCATGATGTGCCTAATCTGCCTCAAGTCATCATCCACTGTGGCCTTCAGAACCTCAAAAAAGTGCACCAGGGTCACCAAGCATAGAAAAGTGGTCTGCCCCAAGCTAAAACTACTCAGCTATATCAACACCTGGCAAGAATGCAGCTGAATTAAGATAGACCCAACACTTTCATCTCTAATATGCATTGGTGGATCCCACTGCTGAAAATATGAAAAGAGCTCAGTCTTATCATTTGCACTTCCTCCTCTTTTTCTGTTATTTCCCTTCACTCTCATGTCCTCCCCATTTAAATTTAGGTTTCAATCCAGGTATGACCTGGCACTATAAACTTTCTCATTTTTATATTAAGCAGACCCATTTTGCAGAACAGGAGTCTATTTTCAAAGCCAGAGAAGCTTCTACTTACAGAACGAGAAGAAGGCTTTTTCTCCCTGTGTTGCTCTGTTGCTGTGTTAGTTAACATGTGTGTCCAAGGTTAACTAAACCATGGTTTTCTCTACCCCAATTTTGTGGATTTACAGGTCATCCTGAACCATGAACTAATCATGGGGGCTCAACCGACAGAACACAGGCTATTAGGCTAAAATGTAATTGGGTAGTTCATAGTTTGCTGTGTTACACAAACACAATCATTGTGAATTCATAGTAAAGAAAGCTAGAACCCAGAAAGTAGAGAGAGAAGTAAAAATTATGCTTGAGCCCTGGAAGTTTTCAGCCAAAAATTGAAGGAGGCTGCAGACCTGACTCAGTTCAGTGCTAACTGAATAATATTGAGCCAACCACATGGACCTGTTGTACAGACAAAATAGTAGGATTAAAACTAAAACCATAAAAGTTGGTTCCATTGTTTATCTTTCTCCAGCAAATGGGCTCATAACACACTGAAGACATTTTTTCTTCTTGGGAATACAAGGTTTTTTTCACTTTGCAAAGCAAGTGACACAAGAGCATTAGCTCACTTCAACTGTATCAGAAATTCCTCCCCAAACTATCTTTTTTTAATAAGAAACATCTACTTTTTTTGAAAATGGGGTGATGCTTGAAGTTAGGTAAGAGGAAGGGACTGGAGTGTTTTGGAACACTAGTAATCTGATTCCCAGGAAGAAAGGAACTTGGGGGAATGGGGTCCCCATGGCCATCTTAATGCTTTTCCTCCAATGTGTGAGCTGACAGAAAATGACCCTGGCTTACTTTGTGTTGTCCTCATTGCTGAGCCCTATTCTGCCTCAGAAACTTCAGGACAGTGAGAGGAGCTGCCCGTGCAAATTTAATGAGGGACAATTTAAGGAAAACAATTGTGGATCCCCCTGGCTTTGCTTCCCCTCAATTCCACTTTCACTAGCAATTCCTCTCCCTAACATTGGGCAGGGGAAGGAAATGAGTTTTGACAAAGGGCTAGACCCATGAATTTAGCTATCTGTCAAAGCCTGGGACTGAGACAGCTGCTCTGGGGATGGGTGAGGTTGGAGGCTTCTGGGTAAACCAGGAGAGGCTCTCCAGCTTTAGTAGGCAGCTCTTCCACCCCGTGGATGAGGGACTGGGGTTAGAACCAATTAGCCAGGTAAACACACACCCACACCTGTGCAGTAAAGAAGTAGTTCCCACCACCAGTTGTCCAAGTGAGATTGCAGATGCAGAAGTGCTCCATAGCTGTGACCTGGTAGTTGGCTATTTCTGAAAACAAGTCTTTTGAGAGAGCACACAACCCATAAACAGGAACAGCCTATCTGTCAGCCCAAAGGCATGAAGAAGGGGGTGCAAGAGAAAGAGAAAGAGAAAGAGAAAGGGCAAAGAAAAGCAACAGAAACAGCGAGAAAGGGAGAGACAGAGCGAGACCTTCCCCCCCCCCCACCTTTGATTCATTCCGCTACCTGACAACTAGGATATATTTGGATCCCGGTTTAATGCTTTTTCACAAAAGTGCTAGAGTGAACTTCTGGGGCAGCAGGGTTCCTGAATGGGTATAGAATATTTGTTCATGTGTTTATCTTTACATGTTAATTTCAACATCCAGACAGCTATTGCTATGCTATAGGAACAGAAAAAGAACTTTACAGTCAAAAGCACATGATTTCTAAAAATAAAAGTAGTATTTGTCTATGAAATCCATGCTTCAGTCTAGCTCCATCAGAGACTGGCACTGGTCTTTTTTGCAGTGAAGCCAAAATGTCCTGTAGGGGTGGGGGGGGAGTTTAGTTCCCATTGACTTGGGGGAGGGGGGAGGAGGTGTTCTTGCAAGAAATGGCCAATCCCTGATAGTATCATCAACCATATTGTCAACAAAGCCTTCTAGATTGTGTCCATAGCAAAAATTGCATCAGGAGAAGGAGGAAAACACTCTAAAACCAAAATAGCTGAAGATGATTTTAACCTGCCTCCATTTTGGGGTTGGACGTAGTGAAAGCAAAGTCATGAGCACGTCATTAGAAAATAGTAAGAGGAGCATCTTTGTGCCATCATTAGGGGGACATGCAGATGAGTCTTATACATGGATATCTCATGACTGGAGGGCCTTTTTATATAGAGACAATTGCCTTACTCCCCCGCCCAGATGAACGGAACCTGTCTGAAGTTCTCTGAGCTTCAAGAGATCAGTACCAAGGTATGGATCAGGTTTTATACAGACATTTTGCCCTGTGTCCCAGTGAGGCTTCCTGCATCTCAGGATTGATCTCAGTATTGATTTCCTGAAGCCTAGGGAATCCAGCTATGAAGTATGATCCATTCTAGTGCAGCAAGCCAATGCAGCAAACCTGATCTATTCCAAGAAACCCAGAGAGATCATTCAAGGCAACAAAACAAATCAATTTAAATATAATGTCAAGAATTATTTCAGATTTCCCCACATAATTTTGAATATTGGGTTCCTAACTTAAATGGACAAAAAACAATGGAGAAAAAAAATCACAATGACGTGGAATGCAGTTAAAAGGGGTGTTCAAATGAAATTCTGCCCCCAAATCACCCAGAGTCTAAAAAGGGCCCTGCCTGTTGCCTTTGTCCTCTCCTGAGAATTCAGGAAAGTGTTTAAAACTTTAGAACTTCCCAGTGTTGTGACTGTCATCCATTATTAATCTGAAAATGCATCCACTGATTTTGTGATGAATAAACCTGTAACAATAAATCTGTATAAGAGGGGAAAAAAATTCATGCTCCATTTTGTTGATGTAGGACTGGAGTAGCAAAGAGGGGAGTCATGGTCACCTAAGAAACAACAGAAACACAAAACAATAGAAAGCATTTAAAAACCACCCAATTAACTACCAACACTTCCAGGGGCAATGCAAATGAAATGTCAAAGTAGAAGAACAAGGTAACATCAACACTATGAGGAGTTGCCCTTGAAAAGCATCCAGAGGTTACATTGGTGCAAAATGTGAGAACCAGGCTATGGATTAGTGCAATGTATAGGGATCATATGGTGTTTGTACTGAAAGTTCTGTACTGACTACCAGTTGCTTGCCAGAGATAATTTAAGGAGCTGGTGTTGACCCTTACAGCAATAAATAGCTTATGGTCTGATTAGCTGCAGGGCCACCTCTCCCTGTGTATCTGTCAATTTAACTTGGATCAGCAAGTTAAGAGGCCTTTGAGAAGATGTCCCACTGCCAGATGCTCAGTGATCTGGTATGAAGGAAAGGAATTTCTCCTGTTTTGCTCCCAAGCTATGGAATGGCATTGTATTCACCCCCCTGCATTCTCCCAGTATTTAAGAAAATGGGAAAAATGAATCTCTTCTGCCAAATTTTTAATTGTTAATTCATTTTGAGGATATAGCTTTCAATTGCAATTTTAATTGTACTGATTTTACAATCTGGTTTTATATTTTGTTTTTTTCTTTTAATTACAAAAAGTTAGCATACACTTAGTAGTAATAGTGTATGCTAACTTTAATGGTGGTTTATCTGTTTGTTTAATCAGTGATGTCATCAGAGTAAACAAGTCCCACGTGATGTAGACATCACCAGGTCATGACCCTAACTGGACATGACGTGCATACCCCCTCCCCACGTGTCGCTGGAGTCACAAGGTCACAACACCTACTGCACATGACATGTTGAACCTAATTCCATCAAGAAAAGGGTGACTGCATGATTAGCTTAACCCCAAACCTAGCTCTAATCCTATGTGGATTCAAACCAAAACTAAGTAAAGTGAATAATTAACAGAACCCTAGGCTGCACTGTATTTGGGAAGCAAACCCTATTTTGTGCATTGTGAAATAAATAATAGCCTAATGATGCTTTTAATTTTTGTGGAGTTAAATGCCCCTTGAATGCAGGAAAAGGAGTCCCTAAAATGCAGCCAGAGCCTGCATTTCCCTTTTCTAAAAGTTTTTATTTCCATGGAGTTTTAAAATCATTCCCTTGAATACAGGAAAAAAGAATTTTTTAAACCACAGCAGCCCTAATCCCAACGCTAATCCTATATGGATTCAAATAAGGCCTAAGTGAAATGAAAACCACAGACAGCTTTACCTTTTGTAAAAGTTAAAGACACACAGTTTGCAAATTTTAACCTGAAACTACACATGCACACATAGACGCACACACACACCCAGCTCCATCCCTAATCCTATATGGATTCAAATAAGGCCTAAGTGAAGTGAAAACCACAGATAGCTTTACCTTTTGTAAATGTTCAAGGCACATCTTTTGCAAATTTTAATCTGAAAATGCACATGCACATGCACACGCATACCCACGTGTTTGCAAATTTAACTGATAACACAAATGCAGGCATACATGTAAAAATTTTGAAGCATGACCTCAATAAAGTTTTATTTCAGCAAAGCCAGGAAAATTTAACCAGTAACCGAATACTCACACACATACATACAGCATCCTATTTCTTATCCACATGACTAGACATGTCAGAGTTGTATGTCAGAGCCATGATTCTGGGCATGTACAGTTATGTCAGCTAGTGAAAAGGGGTACTGCTGGGGTGGGAAGTGTCCAGGCCTGTCTGGGCAGAACATGCAGATGTCCAGACATGTCAGAGTCATGATTCTGGGCAAAGGGTAGGGTGGGGTGTGGGTGGTATGTCCAGACATGCCTGGGAAGTTGCAGCATAGAAGTTTATCAGTTTAAAGCTCAGTGTGCTTTTGAAAAATAAAAGGCCAGTAGTTTGAAGATGGCAAATACTGATGGTGATTTTGATGTAAAATTGGCCCCAAAGCTTCAGAAGAAGAAGAAGAAGAAGAAGAAGAAGAAGAAGAAGAAGAAGAAGAAGAAGAAGAAGAAGAAGAAGAAGAAGAAGAAGAAGAGGGGAGGGGAGGGGGAGGGGGAGGAGGAGGAGGAGGAGGAGGAGGAGGAGGAGGAGGAGGAAGAAGAAGAAGAAGAAGAAGAAGAAGAAGAAGAAGAAGAAGAAGAAGAAGAAGAAGAAGAAGAGGAAGAAGAGGAAGAAGAGGAAGAAGAAGAAGAAGACCCTGCACTCCTGACCCATGTAGCTATTTTGAGGAGAATGTACAGGATGAACTTATACTGCCTTGTTACTGTAGCTTCTGCAAAACATCAAATGGTAAGTAAAAATAAAGATTAAGAAAACAGTATTTCAGATAAGTGAAACCACTAGCCTAATTCTTATTTCCTGTTTTAGAAATGATGGGGTCTCCAGATGTCAACATGATACAGATTCTGAAAGTAGGTATCATAAAAATGCCGTATCATTGTTTAATGGGTGTCTACAAGAAAATGAAGAGGGTATGCTATGGGTTCCGTTGTCTAGGGAGCTATATTTGATGAGCCCTAGGTGGCAGGCCTTTTCTGCTGTGGTGCCCATGTTGTGGAATATCCTCCCCTCTGAGGTGAGGCTGGTTCCATCACTTTTAACTTTTGGAAGGTCCCTCTAGGCCTGGTTGTGCCATCAGGCCTGGGGACCCCAGGGGACTGGGGAACTAATGAGGTGGCTCTGTTATTGTTAACATCCCTTCACCCACTATTTCTTCTGTTTAGCCTTGTTTTTTATAGTGTTTAATGCTTTTAATAATAATAATATAATAATGCTAAATAATAATAATGACTGGATAATTAAGGGCCTAGAAATAACAGTAGAAACATCAGAAGCTTTGTGCAAAGATCAATGGCACAATGAAAGACACAGTTGCTGGTCAATGGTGATACACTGGGAGAGGTTAACATCAAGAGAGGAATCTTTCAAGAAGACTCACTACCACCACTTCTGTTTGTCATTGCATTGATTCCTCTGTCAACAATACTGAACAAGTCAGCCCATGGCTATCAAACATCAAAAACATCTGCCAGGCTATCTCACCTCCTTTACATGGATGATCTGAAGCTGTATGGAAAAACACCATCTGAAATGGAATCGCCGCTCAACACTGTCCAAATATTCAACCAAGATATTGCAATGGAGTTTGGACTGGACAAATATGCCACCCTTACTATCAACAGGGGAAAAATAGTGAAAACTGAAGGAATCTAGATGCCCAATGGAAATAACATCAAGAAACTGGATGAAGAAGATCACTGCAAAAACCTGGGCATCCTTCAGGCTGACAACATCAAGCACACTGAAGTCAAGAAGAATATTAATAGCAAATACATCAGAAGAGTGAAGAAGATCTTAAAGTCTAAACTCAGTTATGGAAGTACCATCAAGGCAATTAAAACCTGGGCAATTCCAGTCATTAGATATACAACTAGAATAGTGAATTGTACTCAAGCTTAACTAAAAGCCCTGGATAGAAAGACTGGAAAAATAATGACAATGAATCATGTCCTTCATCCATGCAGCAACGTTGACAGACTCTCCTTACCAAGGAGCATAGGTGGGTGTGGAATGTTACAAGTACACCAGACAGTTGAAGAAGAAAAAAGGGCATTGGAAGAATATATGAAAGACAGTGAAGAAGATGTACTGAAGCTATTATACCATGAAGGCTTACTGAATACCAAAGAAACCAAACTGGCCTATAAGAAAGACCAAATGAAGAATAGAAAAGAGATACAGCAAGGCAAAGTATTACATGGCCAGTACATAGAAAACCAGCAGGCGAACCAGATAACAAGAAGACCTGGCAATGGCTAAGAGCAGGAAAGTTGAAGAAAGAGACAGAGGGGCTAATTCTGGCTGCACAAGACCAAGCCTTAAGAACAAATGCATATAAAGCCAGAATTGAGAAGACAACAGCAGATAGCAAATGCCAGCTCTGCAAAGAAGCTGAAGAAACAGTGGACCACCTAGTTAGCTGCAAGAAGATCACACAGACTAACTACAAACAATGGCATGGCAAAGTAGCAACAATGGTGTATTAGAATGTCTGCAAGAAATGCCATTTGCCTGCAAACAAGAACTGGTGGGACCACAAAACAGACAAAGTAATAGAAAGTGAAGAAGCTAAAGTGCTCTGGGACTTTAGAATTCAAACAGACAAGCATCTGCCACACAACACCCCAGACTTAACAACTGTTGATAAGAAAGACAAAGAAGTCTGGATAGTGGACATTGCACTACCTGGAGAAAGCAGAAGAGAAGAGAAAGAACTGGAGAAAATCACAAAATATAAAGACCTGCAAATAGAAGTAGAATGATTATGACAAAAGAAAGCAAAGCTAGTACCAATTGTAATAGGTGCCTTAGGTGCAATCCCAAAACATCTGGAGCACCACTTGAACACCATCGGCATTGACAAAATCACCATCAGTCAATTGCAAAAGGCAGCTTTACTTGGAACAGGTTACATCTTGCAACGATACCATCAAACCATCAAACAACAACATCTGCTTATCCTAGGTCCTTGAGAAGGACTGGAAAGGTGGATAAAAATGCCAAATCCAGTCTGAACATCTGGCTGACTCTGCGACCAATCATAATAATAATAATAATAATTGTTTGGGGTATTTATTAACTAATTGGTTTTTAACCTTGTATGCCGCCCAGAGTCTCTTGTTTTGTGAGATGGGCAGCTATATACTGTACATTTCATAAATAAAAAAACAAATAAATAAGAGCAAGTGGACAGAACCAGTGAAGCAGACTTATTAAAAGCTTATCTGTTGACTTTCCAGGCTGAGGCCCTCTGGATCATCATAAGCATTTCCAACAAACTGGATAAATTATATTTCACACAAGACACCCTTGGTGAACACAATGCCTTCATATAGTGCATCAAGAAGAACAATAATCTGCTTTCAGTAATGTCAAGCATTGTTGTTGAATTGCCTGTGGCTCTGAAGAGGGTCATATGTCAGAATGTAGCAGAAATTAATTATAATAAACTGCTAATATTCACCTACTGAATTTTATAACAAAAATATATTTACCGATCAAGTAAAGTCTGTTTTATTTCATTTGCTAACCCTGTTTAACCATGTCACACGGTAAACACACAGATACAATTCAATCAAAGCATGTGTGATATTATTCAAACTGGGCTTCCTGGGGGCCTGACTGGTTTTGCAAAAGGGGTTAAGAATTCAGCGTCTTTGATGCAATTTGTGATGTCAACAACATGTAAAAAGTAGGGTGCATAGATGACTGCTTCAGTATGCGGTTTTCTGACTTATCTACTGTCCTGCACCATTTGTCAGCTAAGAACACCCTTTTCAGAATGGATGCTACTAAAGTAAGTAATTTTATGGCTAATTTTTGAGATGCAGTCCCTGTTAGATTGAAAATAGCATTTATAACTTTCTTGTTGTTTTCTTTCATCAGAATGATGTGTCAGACTCACAATGTCTGAAAGTGTCATGGCCAGCTCAGACTCTGAAGTTGAAGAGATGTTACAGAAGGATCATCAGTCTGAGGGGATTCAGCTGGAAGAGTTGCAGGCAGGAAAAGCAGCATGGCCCAGCAACCAGGAGAGGCAACCATCTGAAGACCAAGAGGTGGAGTTAATACCTTCCCCCAATGCAAGGACCCACCACAAAGAAAGGAGGGTTGAACAAAGGTGCTCAGCAAGACTATTGGCAAGAAAGAACCCCGCCCTGCAAAAGGAACAGAAATCCAGGTCATGCCGCCTCTTTATAAAGAGAGCTGGGGGCCTCACAGATCCATTGGCAACAACTCTCTATTTGCTGCACCATCATGTTTCTCCACTCCTTAGCCTGCCTTCTCAAGTAATGACCCTGAAACCTCATACCACGTTTGTTTGTCCCTCTAGTACTTTATTAATGATTTGAACTCTCTCTTGCCTCTAATTTAAGCTGGTTGAGTTTTCTTTTTGTGGTCTGGGTATTTTGGGCATGAGGGACTATGATTGATTGTTCAAACCTTTTTACCATTAAAGTTCTGTTAGAAAACGTTTTTAGTAAAGATATAAAACTTACCTGTGTGTCTGTGAATTCTGTGGGCTGGAATAGGACAGAAAACCTGTGAAAGTATTCCTTTTTTCCTTTCACACAAATAAATATCACTAGACTTTAGATGTGTTTAAGCATTTCTGCAGCAGCTCTGACCTCTGCTATATCTCTTTTCTTTTTTTACAGAATGGGAGGATGACCAGATCTTTGCAGCTTTTCCAATGCCCACAGATTCACAATGGGCTCAACATATTGCGGGTGACCCTCAGCCTTCTACATCCTATGCAACACATGGACACTTAGAAGGTGAAATATCTAGTGTTTTATAGCTATAAAAAACTATAGCATTCCCATGCATACTACCACAAGTATGGATCCGATATGTAGATGACACCATCGTCATAATAAGAAAGGAACAACTAGGAAAGACACATGAAACAATCAACAACATCTTAAAAGGAATAAAATTCACAAGGAAAGAAGGAAACAACAACACACTACCCTTCCTGGATATCCACATCAGCAGAGGAAATGATAGCAAATTAGAAACACAAGTCTATCAAAAAACAACCCACACTATCCAAGTGCTCCATTACCAAAGTAACAACTCAGTCTCCAACAAGAGTTGCTGTGTAAGAACATTATTCAGATGAGCACAAATGCACTGCAGCAACCCAGAACAGCAGAAAAAGGTAACAGATCACCTATACATCTTCCAACGAAATGGATACCTATGCAACTTTATCAAAAAGTGCCTGACCACTCAATCCACTACAGCACAACCAACACAAGCTACGAAAAGGATAATACTGCCTTACGTCAGAAACATCTCAGAAACAACCAACAGACTATTTCAACCACATGGCATCACTGTAGCACACAAACCAACTAAAGCCCTCCAAAACATCTTAAGTAAATCAAAAGACCCAATGGCCCAAGAAGAAAAGAAGACTCATCTACGACAGTGTAAGGACTGTAACAGCCACTATGTAGGACAGACAGGCAGAAGGCTAGCAGACCGCATCCATGAACACCAACTAGCAGTCAGAAGACATGATGAAAACTCTTTAATTTCATAGTACATGGACAGACTCAACTACAGTTTCAACCGGGAAACTGTCAGCATCTTGGACCAAGCTAAATCCAAAAATGCGAGGCAATTCCTGGAAGCTTGGTATTCAGACAAGTCAGCCATTGACAGGCACATAGAGATAAATAACATCTACACACTATTCAAAAGAGACAATAAAAAGCTAAAAGGGAAACAAAAAGACCAGAACACCTCCTTGCCAGCAATCAACACTCAGATAAGCAGGAATTAACACCAGGATTAACATCAGACAAACAATCAAGCAGTAAACAACAGCCTAATCAAGGAACTACCAAGGAGAAAATACCCCCCTGCCCAACAACACTGACAAAAGCTACTGTATATAAACAGAGAGCAAACCCCACTCTCTTCTAGCACTGAAGATATTACCTAGTCGGGTAACGAAACATCTGCAAGAAAACAACCAAGCTCAGAGAACACCAAGGACTCCACATTTTGAAAGACAGACATGCTATTTTCAGATTAAATTAACATGCATCTCAGACAAAAGCAGAAGGCCAGTGGTTACCCTGATTGGTGCAAAACAGAACTGGATAAAGTTCAATAGATTCAGGTTTATTAAAAGATGGAAGGTGTCTGCTTACGACATGAATATATTGAAGTAAATCTGGCGAAAAGACAGATTGCCAAGCTTTTTTAAAACTCGTTGTGGGGTAAGTTTGGGCAGAACACCAACCACCTGACCACATCTGTGGTGACAAACTCTGAGGAATTATTCAAATATCTTTTTGTGCCCTATTATGAAGTTACCTCATGTGAGATTGTTGATACAGAGACAGCAGTTGTGATGTGCAAAACAGCCAAATACCATCCAACTAAATCCACGTGTACTAACGTACTCATTCCCAGTTTTACAATGGCTTATGCAAGGCTGGAATTATACAGGCTACTGGAGGGTTTGGGCAAGAAGTGTCTGTACCATGACACTGATTCAGTCATTTTTGTTAGCAGAGAAGGGGTGTGGACACCACCATTAGGTGATTAGTTAGGACAGCTGATGAGTGAGACCCCACCAAAAACCACAATCACTGAGTTTGTGTCAGCAGGGCCCAAAACGTATGGGTATGCTTTGTCAAACAAGGAAACAGTGCTAAAGGCAAAGGGGCTTACGCTAAACAGTGCTAATTTTGATAAGATTAATTTTGACAGCTTGAAAGATTTGGTAGATGATTACTGTCTGTCTGGGGAGGAAGGAAAGAAAGAGATAAAGGTAGAACAACCAAGGATTGTTAGGGTTAAGAAACAGTGGGCACTAGAAACACGGATACTCAGAAAAACTCTAAAGGTGATATATAATAAAAGGGCACTAAGGGGTGAGGATTACTATACACTACCTTATGGCTATTAAGCACGATGGAAAACATTGTACAGTTTGTATACCTTTTCTCTTGTATTATAAGTGGACCATCCAATTCTGGCAAATCATTTTTATTGAACAAATTTTAGAACATGGTGATGCTGTGTTCCTTAAATGCCTCAAAATATTGTATGGTTTTACAGTTGCTGGCAACCTTTATACAAAGAACTGCTTAATAAATTCCCATATATTACGTTTATGGAGGGTCTTCTGTCTTCTTTTGAAGATGATGATTCGTTTCCATCAAATCAAATCAATTTAGCAATGGTAGATGATCTCATATCCTCAGCTGGCAACAGCGATCAAATAGAGAAGGCATTTACACAGTACATTCATCACAGAAACCTGATTCTGTATTATTCTCATACTTCAAAATTTGTTTTTCCAAGGTACGAAAATGAGAAAAATAGCTCTGAATTTCAAATATTTGGTTTTATTCCACTGCCCCTTAGCAAAAAAGTTTAAGTCCTGTCTTATTTTACAGTAAGGCAGACGTGCCTGCATACACCGATAATGGGTACAAGTTCCAAGCCCACTCCCCAACTTTATAGTTTTTACAAACAGCTTTACCAACAACTTTATAAAATTTTACAAACAGCTTTACCATGTGATTTTAGTATTGTCCTCAGAGTGCAGCTTTAAAATATTTTCCTAATCCACACCTTTAGACTGATTCAGTAGAAAAAGCACATAGCACTGTCAGTGGGACACTGCACGGGGGTGTTGCAGTTGAAGTTGGTGAAATGTATACTTCTCAGCTTGCTGCTCTAAAAACTTCACTGTGGTTCCAGGAAAGTCAGAGCTATCTGGTGGTCTCCCATAAGAATAAAAAATTCACCATATCCAAGAGAAGGGAAGTAGGGGGGCAGCCAGTGTTCACCAGGCAGTTTTACAATTAATCCGCTTTGTCACAGAGGTAGACCCCTAGAAAGCCAGTATTTCCAGAGAACAAACTGAGGAGTTACAGCATGTCCATTCTCACATATAATCAAAAAGCATGTTCCTTGCATGAGTTATTTAAACAGGTTTTCAAAGATTGCATAGAGAATCATGTTGACGGATTGTCTATCATGGGGAGGGGTTGTGCAAATCTAAGTTCTGCTCTGAGGTTATCATTCCTGATCAAAGAATAGTGCTCAGAGCACCCCTGTTCAGGGCTCAAGTCAAAGCAGTACAAAGTATAGCCATGACTAAACTCTTCCTGACTAACAGAGGTCTGTCTTTCATACCTTTGCCTGACACTTGCACCATCTGCATGTACTCCCTCACAAAAAGATTGTACTCATAATCAGGCTGGAAAGGCTTTGCAGGGATCACTATCACTATCACAATACAGAGCACAAACATTGACATTGCAGTGCTAAAAACTGAAAGGGTTTCTTTCATAATCCCTGCTAAAGGCTGCATTGTCCATAGACCCAATCACTAGTTGTTTAGGTAGCTGCCCCAGAATGGGTTTTCCTGATTACACACAAGGCTGCCTGCTGTAATGCTATAAACCTTCATTCCCACTCGGTCAATGGGATATTTGGCATTGGGGGTCAGCAAAGCTTCTGCTTGACCCAGGCACACTCCTGGTGATACTTTTATACATTTTACAAAGAGAGAAGCCAACAGGAGTTGCACTTTGTAAATCTCACTGCCATCCTTCATCAGACAAAATTCATTTCTGCTTCTTGTGAGTTTGACTTTCACATCAACCCCATTAATCAGCAGCTTGTCTTGAAAAAATAGATCACTATGCAAAGGATAAAGCCGGTCCCATTTACAACCATCGGCTGTGTATCTTGCTCTTGCTCTGAAACCCAAGTTGCCTACAGGTATTAGCAGGGTACTCTTCAAGAAATCCATGAATTGCTCACCATGGCCCGTGATAAAAAATTCCAAGGGGGCATTGGGTGATAGTGCAGATAAAAGAAGGATCTCAATATACATGCTATTTACAGTACTGGTTTGTGTAGGTACAGTTGAAAAAGATCCAGTTCTGATTTAACACATTCCTCTGAAGTCTCATGGGTATATGCCATTTAGTATTAGAATATGTCTTGCTTGTCACAGTGCTTCCTCTTCCATGTACACCTCCTCTTTGTATGATAGTTTTTTTCACAGTCTTTCCCTTTTTAAATAGAATAGGCAGTCCCAATGCATAATTCTTCCTGGCCACAACCATACCCAAGCCCTCCTGCCCTCCCTCAACAACATGGCATACGAGTCGGAACACTACATCTCTGATGTTGTTCTTGGCTGCAGATTTCACATGTGGTTTAATGGTTTCTAATCCTTTCCTCAGAGAAGGCATTACTTTTCAAAAAAGTCCACAGAACAACCCTCCTAAACTTATCCCGTACATAACGGGGTTTCCTTGGAAGTCTGCAAGACCGCTACCAGCTTGCACTCTATAGTAATACAGATTGTAGTCTTGAGGGCTCCCATGCTCCTTGATCACAACCATCCTTCACTTTTCTGAGGCCTAAAACTAAGCTTGACAACTACCTTCCTGTGATAAAAATGGATGTTTTTGCTTTGGTCAGTTTTGATTTCTACAGTAATGGTATTGATGTAATTTTTGCTGACCGGGACATAATGTGGGCAGACATAGATCACCTGAAACCATTGTCTTGCCCCTGCACAGGCACATGATGCAGTAATGGCACATAGAAGTCACCCATTATCTGTGGGTCTATGATGTCTACCTAAACACATAAGGTATTGAATCCTCTGGACACATCTGCTGCAAAGAGGAATTTTTTGGCACAGGCCTAATACATGCCCAAGTTCTTCACTAACTAGAATAGAATGTGGTTCATCTCCTTTAAGATTAATTTTTTGAACCACCAGATCATACTGCAGGGTCACCTTAGACCCATCCTTGGTGTCTGATATAAGTTTGTTCATATTTTCTAACGGTTGTTGGATGCTGGCATAGTACCCACTTCTCAAAGAAAAATGCCACCTCTTTCTCTTGTTAGCAATTTCAAAATATCCAGCTGAAGTTAATGTGTTCCATCTGTGTGGGTACTGTATCTCTACTAGTCCTACCTCCCATGACTTTGGAAGACCCAGTGATCTTGCTAACTGAATAGCAAAATTAGAACTTCTGTTTTGGGGAAAAGCTGCTGCTGATGCTTTACTGGGAAGGGTGATATAAAATCCTGCCATATGAAAGTTGATGTACTTCAATCTCCTTAAGGCAGTGTTGTGCAAACTTGGCCACTTTAAGATGAGCGGACTTCAACTCCCAGAATTCCCCAGCCAGCCATGCTGGGGAAGTCCACTCATCTTAAAGTGGCCAAGTTTGGACAACACTGCCTTAAGTGAACTGTTTAACTTCTCTGGCCAGCTAACCCATTTGACTAGAATCTTTCTGTATTTCCCCTGCCCTCTTTTTCTGATCACTTTTTCAATTCTGTATATGTGTTGTTGATCAGCAGGAACCTTTTGGAGCTCCTCAGGGTAAAAAGACCCCTTTACAGGCTCATCTGTGTAATCTTTTGATTTATAGACCACTCTTTCCCTGCTTGTCCCTAGTTCTTTGATGATGAATATTTCATCCATATAGATTTGCTGATAGCCCTTTTCAAACTTCCCCTTCAGCCTGGATATCCTGACGTGATCGTCCACCTTAAGATATTTTTCCTTTCTTTCCCTTTTTAAAACTTTCCCATACAGTCTTACCCACACCTTCCTTTCAATGGACAAATTTATGGTATTAGGCGCAGCCCAGATGCTACGATGGAAAATGCCATTGTACCCCTGAAGAATAGCAGGCAAAGCGTCCATGTACGGATAGGTATTTCTAGCTGTAAAATATCTCCAGTTTATTTTTCAGGGTACAGTTAAACTTCTCTATAATGGCTGCTTTAGTCTCACTATGGGTAACAAAATGATGAATGCCATAACCTGCTAAAAGTTTCTTAACAGGAATATTTAAGAATTCTTTACCGGCATCTGCTTTTATTTGTTGCACTGCACATCCTGTTTGGAACATGTTCTGGAAGGTAGCAGCTACCTGCTCCCCAATTTATCAGAGAAAGGGAAGGCCCAGGCATATTTAGATAGCACATTGAGAACTGTTAAGATGAACTTTGTTCTGTGGTTTTCCTTTGAAAATGTTGAGACATCTATGAGATCAGCCTGCCATCGCTGATCTAAGTCAGACACCACTGTTTTATTTCTAGGAAAATTCATTCTTACAAGTTTATGAAGTTTATAAGCATCTTGTCCTGAAAGCCATGTCTTGACTTGCTTCATGGACAGGTTTTTATCATGTTTCCTTCCCTCCTGAAAAAGGGAATTCACACCTCCATAACTCCCTACACAACCAGGTGTATAATAAATGCCCTTAGAATCTTTTTCATACATCATTATACCGAAAGACTTCTGACAAAATGATTGCACGTTGCCTTTAACACATGATTTTATTGGTAATACAGAATTCAGAGGGACATATCTATGCCATTGGAAATATACCCCTCATCATCATCATTACCATCGTCAGAAGATGAAGTGTTATAACACACTATTTTACAGTATGTTGCCCTTTCTGGATGGTCTGTATCCTGTGAATCATACCCACAGTCGTGAGCAGGCCAGTCTTCCCTTGAATTGCAGCTCTAACTCACAGTGCAAATAGTGTGGCCTCTCTGATAGAATGGAATCGCAGCCATATTCTAGATCAGAAAAGTCTTCAGAAGATTTGTGGTAGCAGCGATTACCACAGGAATATAAAAGCAGCCTTCTTTGGGCTGATTGCTGTCTGGTGTTAATTCAGAGACTGCAAAATATAAATCATATCCTGTTAGTGTGCTATCTGCTCCACCAGCATTTACATAATAGTAAATAAAAACAGTTACGTGCCCACTCGTGTCCTTTGCTGGGGGTATATATGGCCCATTCACCATTACACAGGCTGCCTGGTCAGTATTACAGGATATGTCCTCTGTTTTCATCTGTTCCTCATCACCAACATTTTCACTAAAATTATAACACAACTTATGACATCCATACAAAACCGGTCTGAAGAAACCATTTTCTTTATCAAAAACCCAGCAACAGATTTTGTTGCATTCTGTCAGCAACAGCCTTGAGTTGCCCCAGGTGTTGGTGGGAGTCTCTGACAATGTAAAAAGGTTTGCGTGATCTTTATTGAACACTTCTTTGGAATCTGAGGCTGCCATATTTTTTTCAAAAGCACGCAGGGGTTTCAACTAGTGAGCTTCACTGTGATAACTGCTCATGCATGTCTGGACATATCTCCCCCCACCCCACCCTTTTTACTAGCTGTCATGTGACTGACTTATACATATGCCCAGAATCATGACTCTGACATGTCTAGATATGTCCAGATTCTGCTCAGACATGCCTAGACACCCCTATCCCACCCTCCCCTTTTTACTAGCTGTCATGTGATTGATTTGTGTGCATGTCCAGAATCACGGCTCTGATATGTCAAGATGTGTTGAAATAAGTATCACTGTTGGATACTTGCTGTTGACTGTCACCCTTTTCTTGATGGGATTAGGTTCAACATGTCATGTGCAATAGGTGTTGTGACCTTGTGACTCCAGAGTCACATGGGGAGGGGGTATGCACGTCATGTCCAGTTAGGGTCATGACCTGGTGATGTCTGCATCGTGTGGGATTTGCTACTTTGGTGACATCATTGAGTAAATAAACAGATAAATCACTGTTAAAGTTAGTATACGCTATTATTACTTGCTTGAGTGTGTATATATGGAGAAAAGCAGACTAAGGATAATTAAATACATACACACATAATATATAATTTCATATATGCCTCTGCTCAGTTTATGCATGTCATAAATGCCTCTGATCAGGGTGTCTGCAGCAACAGTTAGTGGCTTCAAAATAGTGGGTACAAGTGGGTGATCAAAGCCCCTCCCTTTTTATGTATGTGCAATGCATCTGATATGTTAAAGAGGGTGCAGCTTTGATTGCTCAGTTAAACTTCCCATTTTGAAGCCAGTGACTGTCACTCTGACTTAGGATATCTTCCATCAACAAAGAGGACTCCAAGTGTGGAAGTTCTCTTCTCATTAGTCCCAGCTGATATAGCCTAATGCAAGGCTGGCTGATGGTTATGGGGGTCAAACCCAGCAGGATGACATAGGTGAAGAAGACAGGCTTAGAAGACATATGAAGCTTTAGTCAGCCTGTGGGTAGCAATACAAGTAATGATAAGGTGTACCAATTCCCTTTTAAAGCCATTTGAGTTGATGGCCATTAAGACATTTTGTAGCAGCAAATTTCTTAGATGACTATAAGAAGAAACATGGTGAGAAGAAGTAATTCAGTTTTGCCCCATTACTCTAGTAAGAACTGAAGCCAATCCCACCACACTAGAGTATTTCTCTGCCAGCAGATCTGTAGGGAGATGAAGCCTGGCTAGTACAATCTGTCAGTCATGGGAGTGCAAAAGGGGACTTCACAGTTTGTTTGTGTTTGTTTGTTTATCATATTTATATAGCCACCCATCTCACACAAGGTGACTCTGGGTGGTGTACAACAATTAAACAATTTCTAAATAGCAGAAGGTAATCAGTAGGTTTTTAACTTTTTAAAAGCTCAGCACACTTACAACAAGGGTAGGTTCTTTCCAAGTTTCCTGCAAAGGATGATCAATCAAGGAAGAGTTGAGGAAGGGCTGGGCACTACTATAAGCAACCAAAGCATTTTAAATACCGAAAAGACAGGAGATAACCCTCTACTACTTTTTATATGTTAGAAAGTGAAAGCAATTCCCACCTAGCCCCAGTCTGAACTGTTGAACTGTTCTGTGGATCTTTGAATTTAAAATTTGGTGTGACAATTTACCAGAGTGGAAACTTTTCCCCAGAAGTAGATGTTGAACGGTCTTGCTTTGGCCAATGGATTCCTATGGTTTCATGTGGCCCAGTCCACAGTGGAAGAATGACTACTAGAAGGAATGGGAGGAGGGAGCAGGTGGTTGGACCTACTTTTTTTTCTGTCCAGAAACAGCTGTAAGAATGATGACAGAAGGTTTCTAAATTTTACCTTAGGAACAATAGCATTTTGTTGTGTTTTGTTTTGGGAAGTGATACAGATTTGATTGCTTTCAATGAGAATATCAGTGCCTAGTTATAATCTGACTTGAAAGTGTGTAAAATTCCTTCTGTCCAGCTGATTATTACAAATTATTAAAAGTTAGTACAAAACATTTTAAACTGCTTTAAATATCTTGAATAGGACTTGAAACAATAACTATCATTAGATGTAAATTGCAGATCCACAGTGTGCCAGGAATCAAAATGTTTCGAGATGCAACAAACAAACAAACAAAAACTGCTGAGGGGTGGGGAGCTGAATTTGGGATGGCTGCATTTAAGGGTGGAAAAAGGAATCTGACACCATTATACTTTGCACCTTACCAGCAATTCAAATGACTGAATTTCATTTCTTCTATACAATCATAAAGTCGTACAGGTGAAGGAGATTCAGTATGGTGTCTGATCCAGCCTCTGGTCTCAACATCTAGAACAGCTGATCAGTTTTTGCTTAAAGACTTTCAGTGAAAGAAAGTTTTCCCTAACTCAGTTATATTGGGAGAGAGTCTAAACTTTTCAACATTTCTTTAAGCTGGTGCCCTTCTGAAGTGCTTGTGGCCACAGCACTTACAATCTGCACCCATGGTGACAAGGAGTTGTGAGAATTATGGTCCAAATCATCAGGAGACTTCTCAGTTGAAGAAAGGCTGCTTTAAACCATTGGTCAGCCACTAGTTTGAAGTCAGCTTTGAAGAGGGATTCCTTCCTGGTCTTCAAAATTCATGCAAGCAAATCTTGTTAGGAATAAAATAAGCTGTTTTATATTGGTCTGAGAATTTATCACACAACCAATTATAGCTATTCTGACTGGCAGTGGTTCTCCTGCAATTTGGATAAAAGTTTTCCTATCACCCATGTCCCAATCTATTCCACTAGCAATGCCAAGAACTGAGCTGCACAAGAACCTCTTAAAAATGTGTTAAAATCACATTTCAAAACACATCAGCTCCCTGAAAGTTCCACTTTTAAAGATTTCTATCAAAGGCTTTGTGTTGTGGTTATTAGCATTCATTCAACCAAAACCAAGCATCACAGGTTTTGGGTCTTTATTACGTTTTTCTTCCACAATAGATTTGTTAGCTCAAGCCCTACTAAGTCATGTCAAATTATTCCCATTTTACAGATGAGAAGCTGACACCATTAGATGATTTTCTGGAGTGATCAGATGCCATGTGGCTGTTATGGTATGGAAAAAAAGATGTTGGCAACTTCTTTGTCCTTGTAATAATTTGACCTAAGAATCAATCTCTGGGGAGCAGGCATTTGAACCCAACACAAGATTAAAATCTTTTGGAGGACATAGAGGACCATCGCTATTTATATTAGTAATCCTGCTACTAAAATATGTATAGCCCAAACTAAAAAACAATGTCTAACACTTCTTTCGAAACTCATCAAATCCCTGATGATTCACCTATTTGAATGCCTTTTCCATTGATGCATGGGGGAAATGTATGTTTGTGTAAAAGGAAGCACTGATTTACTAGAACTGATTGCTTCACAGTCTAATTACTTTTCAACTGACTGTTCCAAATTAAGATGTCATTGATGGCTTTTGGTGATATATTTCATTTTAAGCAAATTTATTCTATAATAGAACACATGATAATGGAAAGCAGAGTCTCTACTCTTCTCTACTCTTTGTAGCTGGATATCTTGACAAGTAAATTAAATTTAGCAGTTAAAATGCTTCCATTAGTAATTTTATTAAGTTAATTAAGGAATTTCTCTTTCTGAATTTTAACTATGCTTATTTCAGCACAACCTTCATTTTTTTAATATTGCCACATATTTGGTAAGCACCAGACTTTAATAACAAAACTCCAATAGTGTGAGTTTCTTGGGGGTATATAAATAGAATAATAACCAGAGGCAGAAAAGATGAAGAACGGGAACGTTGGAGGGAGCTATGAACTATTCATCATAGATGCACATTCTGAACGTAGGTATTTATTCTGAAACTCATCCTCCCTGTTATACATCAACTGTGGGAAAGTAACTTTGGTTGCTGCCAGAAGTGACATATTAAAATGCCAAGATTGTGGCTGACTCAAGGCTGCCGTATATAGTTTAGTAAATCCAACTATTATGGCTTACTGTTGTGCATCAGCTCAAGGGTCTTCAACAAATTAAGATTTTAAAAAGCTATCTTGATATTATACATGAATGCAGTAACTATGACTAGGTGGGTATGAATATTCAAGGCAAGGCTCCCTAGTGATGCAAGCAACCTGTTATTTATAAGGAGAATGGAAATAAGTGCCACCTGAAATAAGTGGGTCTTTTCCTTAATTCTCCTCTCGTTCTCCACCTTTTGCTGCTAGTTTCCCTTCCACCAAAGATAAAAATGCCTTTTCCTCCAGAAAGGGGAAGGGAATGCATTGGTGGGTAATCCACTGGTTGTCCAGGTTTCTTTTCTATCATGCCCGGGCCCCCCTAAGGTCACACCAGCAGTGGAGAACCAAAGAGAAATGATGTGTTAAGTCTCAAATAGGATTAATAGATTGATGGGCTTAACACATCAATTTCAAATTCCATAACCTGCAAAGCTCCTAAAAATCCAGGGGGAAATGGCCCAGAATTCAAGAACTACTTCTCCAATGTCACCTTTTATTCCATGCAGCCCTCAGCCATCTAAATACATTTTAAAATTTCTATCTGGATACACAAAAAATGCCTGTCCCTGGATAAAGACCAGTGAGAATCTTGGGTAAAGATGGGACCAGCTCACTTATGATCAAAGCCTACTTTCCTTCTGAGAGGTTCTGCCTCATGTAACAAAGGTTATGATGAAGATCAATTTCCTGGGGAAAGGAAAGGAAAGCCCCTCTAATTTTTGGTGGAACCTTACTCTGTATGTACTTCTGCTGCCCCTTCTGGGCAGATATAATTTTGTCCCTTCTGTCTGGTTCTGTGAGAGGAGAATAAGATAGTAAGTGTTCAGCATAATGAAGGTCTTTTGAATGCTCCAGCTCAATAAAATGTCTAAGTTAGTATGTTCACCCATTCCTAATTAACATTAATACTGTGCCAAAATCCATTTTGCAATTTCTCAACAGTTTTCTTTTTCAACTTTATTCCCAGGGTGCTTCAGCACTTCTTTCAAATTTTTCTCAGTGCTGTCTTTATTATTGAAAGTAGTAGAGGATGTTGCTGCTGGGGTAGATGCTTTCTGTGACATCTCTTTCCATCTCTTTGAAAGTTCCTGGGCTAGTCATATTTCTCCATTTGAAAGAGGACTGCCCCCATGGTGATTTCCTGGGAAGTTTAAATGAAGCCTGGAAAACTAGGGAAGGTGCAGCCCACAGTTCATCTGAAACTGCATGCTCTGGGATGGTCAACACTCAGCCCAAAATTGTCTGCACACTTTTGAGCTGAGACCAAGGTTTTGACATGCTCCCTCCAACAATTATTTTTCCCTGATTCTCCATAATTCTACCATTGAATTCTACTTTCATCAATGGAAGGCCTAATAGTTCCTAGTGTTGGACTGTCACAGTGGAGAGAAGGCAATGATTACTCATGGCAAGATGATTTAGCTTGGCAATGAAAGAATTAAATGATCTTCAGCCTTCCTTACAATGCTGGAGCTAGAGAACAAGCAGGAAGTGCATCTTCTGTTTGAAGAAAAAAGTATTTGTTTCTCACCTTGGTTGGAGGGGATACATAAAGAAGGTGGCTAGTAAAAATGTGGAAACCCACTGAACTTTAATGTTGAGTGGGTGAACTTTAAACAGGAGCAGTCAAACTTCTCTGGTTCCATTTGCACTTTCTCTTCAAAAAAATAAGACCTGCAAGGACTTGAAAAGATATGATAGCAATACAATGATTTCACCAGAAGAGGTGGAGTTTGATTTTTTAAGTATTTAGAAATAGACTCAAAACTCAAGATATTGTAAAAAGTGAAATAGTCATATTAAGTCTAGTGGAGATTTAGTGCACGTATTTTAATCCTTAGTTCACCAACTCATCCCAAAATTATAAAAATTGTGCAGTCAAAAAATAAAACTTTGCTGCTGAATTTCTGTGAATTTCTATGGCATAATCTTGGGATGCTCAAGAGGTCAGGAAATGAGGCTGGGGATACAAGCATTTATGAGCTATGCTATGCTTACTTCCAGCTCTCAGGATAAAATAAGACATGGAGATTTTTTTCTGCATAGGGTACCTACAAATTATTCCCAGGTGAAAGATTAAGAAACCTATAGTTTTCTACTGCAAAGTAGCCTGTAAGGGTGCATAGTTCAAGCTCTTATCTCTATTAACTATTAATAAAGTATTTGTACCCAAATGCACTTTTGAATGCAAGCTTACTTATTTAGAAGTTCATAGGATGACTGTCATAGTTCCCAATTCTGATAAGGAGCTTTTGATTTTAGAACACCAAGTTGCCCCTAGATTGGTGCTAATCTTTAAAAACGTTTATAGCTTTTATCTTTGAAAGGCTTTGTCTTTACCCTTGGGCAGTCATTTAAAGAATAAATCAAAACAATTTGTGAATATTTGAAATGGAGGGGGGGAGACAGAAAAGAAATCAAATCTACCCTTCCATAATTTGATTTGTAGAAAATTGATGAACAAAGCTTTGCCGAGTGGTTTTAAATAAATCATAATTAATTACACGTGCAAATGCATCAACCAAATTTGGATGCACAATTAAATAACTAATCACAGTTTGGAAAAGCTGAAAATTAAAATTGCATGCTGAAATAGACAAGCGTGCCCCCAGGCCTACTCAGGTGTTTCTGTTTTGATCACTGAAGCATGCAATGGTTTCTTGCCGCACAGTTACTTGGTGAAGAGGTAAGAAACTCAGCTTGCTGTCCAACTGGTCTTTTTAAAGGCTTTGAAGGGACTTTTCCTGGTTTAATTATATAGTGTCTTTGGGAGGAATATATCTGAAAATGGCTTCTGCTTCTCAGGGCCACAGCATGATGTGGCAATCACTCCCAGCTTAGTTGGGTTAAGAAAGTTTTTAACTTTAATATTGATTGATTGATTCATTCATTCTGTTTATATAGCACTGTAATCTGCACAGGAACCCAGAGGTATCCATTGAACCAAGGCTGTCCATGAGGTGGTCAAAAAGTCAACATGACAGGCATGACCATGTGATTAGAGTCCCAGGGCTTTTTTACATGCATCACACGTGTAATACCCACTAAAAAGGAGGAGGGCTTCAACTGCACACTCATGGGCACCATCTATTCCCCCCACACACACACACACAAACACACCTGTGTTCAACTTCCAAATGCCCTTTGGAACAATTTCATTTAGCTAAAAGGAATAGCTACTGGGATAGGTACTCACCTAGCCTTGAGGGAGAGGCTATTTTGTAAGATAGGGAAAGATAGTTGACCGGCCCCAGTTTCCTTCTCTCTCTACAGTGGCAGACCATCAATCAGTGTTGGCAAACACATGCCAGAAAGGTCGATTCTATACTGAGAAGGCGATCTGGAAGGCACCTCAGGGCCCAGCATTTAGGGCTTTGTATGTTAAAAACAGCACTTGAAAAACTATTGGTAAGCAGGGCCTGGCTTGCAGAACAGGCATAATATAGCTGTAGTGACTTTCATTCACCAAGATGAAGACTGCTACATTTTGTGCAGTTTCCAAGTGGTCTTCAGAGACAGTCCAAGGTAGAGCTCATTGTTGTAGTCCCGTAAAGTCAAGATAAGAGCATGAGCCACTGTTGCCAGGGCCTCCTGCTCCAAGTGAGACTACAGCAGCTGAAGCCAGGCAAACATCTCTGAATTTAGCAGTACTAGCAGTACTCTGATGATCAAATGCTTGGGGAACACCCAAGATGCTCTAAATAGAATGTATAATAATAATAATAATAATAATAATAATAATAATAATAACAACAACAACAACAACAACAACAACAACAACAACAACAACAACCATGTCAGTGTGTTACAGGAAAAATGGTAGAGTCCTGTGGCAATTCAAAGATGAATAATGTAACATTGGCATAAGTCTCTGTGAACTACAGTCCACTTTGATAGATGAAGGAATTGCTTAAGTACATAGGTATGGCTGTACTTGCAAACAGCGAGAGCAGGAATTGAAATGCAGAAAGTATAGACAGTGATTAACTTAGTGGTAGTTGCTATGCTCAAAAATAAGTTGTGACATTATGGCATAATGCTTAATTAGCACATAAAATATATTAACAATCCATTACTTTGGTGGGTTCTCCAACTGGCTTGCAACTGACTTGTGAGAACCAGTTTGGTGTAGCAGTTAAGGCACCAAGCCACTTCTGAAAAACTTTGCCAAGAAAACTGCAGGGACTTGTCCAGGCAGTCACCAGGAGTTAACCCTGACTCGAAGGCACCAAAAAAAAAAAAAAAAAAGCTAATTAGCACATAAAATATATTGTTGTTGTTCAGTCGTTAAGTCGTGTCTGACTCTTTGTGACCTCATGAACCATATTGCGCCAGGCCTTCCTGTCCTTATAAAATATATTAACAATCCATTATTTTGGTGTGTTCTCAAACTGGCTCACCCTCCCTCCCTCCCCCCAAAAATCATGAACAACTTAGAGGGGCATCATACAGGTTTTCTTTAAGCTGATCAGGCTTGTTCTGGGAAAGTGGGAGTGTGGCCAGAACTTGCGGGCTTGCCCAGGTAAAGCAGGGAACAAAGTCAAGAGCCAGTTTTGAGAGGTGCCTCTGTTGAAACCTCCACCAATCACAGCAGTTTTATTCATGAGGAGGATCACACAAATGAATACATTATTATTTGGGTACCGTGGTGTTTAAACATGGAACCCCTTCTTTAAGCCCCAGTTGATAGACTGTGGACATCCTCATGGATGACAGCTCAGTGCTTTCACAATGCACTCTCCTTTTGACATTTCTTTTTCCCAGAATGGCTACTTTGAGATCCATGGCAGTATATCCTAGGAGGCTGAAATCTCTCTCCAGCAATTTTGAAGCACTACCTTTGCTAATGGCCGGTTTCAGGTTTTTACAGTTTTGCATAGAGACTGGCCTGTTTTTTCCATGTAGTGCATAGCAGTATATTGGTGACATAGAATATATGAGAACAAGGACAAGGGTGGGGATAAGATCAGAAGTGGTATGGCTAAAAATATGTAGGGATGATGTTATCTGCTCAGTCCTTTCATCTGGATGCAGTAGTGAAAGCAGCCACTTCAGTCTGATAACCTCATTGGATTAGTGAAATTAATACCATCAGGATTCTTGGATCCTGCAACTTCTCAGCCTTTTTCCATCTCCTTTCTTACTTGAGATGCTTACAAAGTTGGACAGAGACAACTGCACCAAAGCCTTGATGGTCTCAGAGAATTGGAGCCTAATCTCTAAATAGCTCTCAAAAAACTGTTCCTCTCTTAATTCCATTGTGGACCAATGGAATCTAACCCCTGTTTACATTCAGGTGTCCGAATCTAAAAGCATCCCTCACAGACAGATGTCCAGCTTTTGCTGGATTGCTAGGACTTGAACTGCCTTGATGTACTGTATATAGTACAGTGTTTCTCAACCTCGGCAACTTTAAGATAGGTGGACTTCAACTCCCAGAATTCCCCAGCCAGCCATGCTGGCTGGAGAATTCTGGGAGTTGAAGTCCACCTATCTTAAAGTTGCCGAGGTTGAGAAACACTGTGCAAAAGTGTAATCAAGTCAGTTCAAGTCCTGTCAGGTGCATTCCCAAAACATGCTAGGTTTCATTTGTTTTAAGCTCATAAGAGGGTTTTTTGGGGGGGCACATTTTGGCTTAATGTGTTATGTCAATCCTGTACATCCAGGTGTTTTATGATTCAGTGTATTGTGAAAACCTATGCAATGGATTAATTCAGTAACCAAGTGAGCGTGCTATACAAATGTAGCCAATAGTTAGCAATACTAAACTGCTCCATCCTACCCAATCTTCTGGCCTCCTTCTTCCAACTAAAAAGAATGGAGGATGTCAAATTTGATGTAAGGTGAAACAAAACAATGCAGCCCAAAGCCCTTCAAGACATTACACAGTGATATTACACGAGGACGTTTGTGAAGCAAATTACATTGAAAAAAACACTGCAATCTTGAATAGGAATTAAGGATACTGATTTATATTACTGCAACATTACCTTATTTTATTCCCATGGATCACCTGCAGCACCCTCATGATATACCAGTGATCCATGGACCACAGATTGGGAACCATTGTTTTAGTATGTGCAGGTCAAAACTATAATATTTACCAAGAACTATGAAAGCCTGTATCCTGCAACAGTGACATAAAGTAAAATTTGCCCTGTGTGGTTTTAAAGGTTTGACCTATCCTGAAATGAAGAGTGAGTTTATGTCTGTTTTTAGTGCTAGTCTAAGACAAGTGGACGGATTATAGCTAGGACACTGACAAGTCTCTTTGGAAGGCTTAGTTGTGGTTGAATTATGGTTCTAATGAAATTGTCAATAGTAATCCTGTTACTAGGAACTTGCAAACACTGCTTAATGAACTAGACACTAACAAACAAAAATAACCATTCTTTTTTAGAATACTCTTTTGAGAACAGGTAATTGGTTCAGATTTCTGGTGCTAGAGGAATACGAAAGAACTGTACTATGTGCTCCAGAGCATTAATAAAATAAATAAGCATGTGCATATCTCTATTTTTTTTCTATGTCCCTAATGTTATAATTCAACAAAATCCTCTTGTGAGCCTCAGTAATTAATCCTTAAAATTTACAGCTCAGAGTTTCTACAAATCACACCAAAAATGTGAATTCGAATTCCCCTTTCTGCTGTAAGTAAGATGAAACTGATGCTAATTTTTTAGTTCTGTTGGGTGAGAGGAGATCTTGTCTTAACAGAAAACCAAGATCTTGATAGTACCTGCAGGCAAACAGGGTCTGTACTTATTTTGAAGAACTAGGTTAACTTCTGAAAAGAAGGTAGATGCTACTAGGGGCTTGTCTTCTGAATCTCCCAAAAAGCCATGTCCTCAAATTTCTGGGGCCCTAAAGGAATACTAAAAGTACTATCTGGAGTAGGTCTGTGATTATATGTCCTCAATTTCTTTCTCAGAATATTGTGGGGAGAAAAAAGAAAGATTTGGGGTCAATGTAGAGCAGGGATCTTGAGAATAACAAGCCCAGAGCAGATAGCATCCTCTGGGAACCCTTCTAAGATGCTTGCTCCCAGGCACCTGCCCAAGTATGCCAAATGCTGATGCCAGGTCTGGATCCACTTCATCTGAGAAAGCCATGTTCCCTTAAAACCATCATCATCTTCATCACATTTCCTTTCTGAAACAGCTTTAGAAGGTTTCAGACTAAGATGCCATTTTTTTTTCAAAATCAACACTGCAAGAAGGAAATACTTGAGATATTGTGGACAGAAACTGTTCTGATCCTAGTGCATGAAGTGTCTCAGGAACTTGTTAAGTGGAAACCAAATGGCATGAGAAAATGAGGGTGGCCCAAGGGAATCTTAAGAAGAATCCTTCCTAAGAAGGGCAAAGCAATCAATTGAAACCCCATAAAGGAAGCAGCAGTGGGGATTGTCAGGCAAGAGTGGATGAAGCCAGCTTGAAGCCTGCACTCCCAGTACAGAAAGATATAATGTAGTGTAAAGTAACTCATCCGTCCCTAATTTAATAGGAAGTGACTTAAGGTATTTTTAACAGCCCTAGGAAAACACTGTAGGCTGAGAGATATATGCATGATGTATCCATTTCTAAAATACATATTTTAGGACTCAAGCACTGAACTCCTTGAGAGAAAAAGTAGAGTCAGGGTGAGGAGGAGAGATAGAAAGAGAACCTTGTAAAATTAGCATTTAGATAGTGAGCAAGGGAGTAAAATTGGCATAAAATCTTGAAAAACTAACTGGGCTTGCCAAATTATAAATCGTTCCCTAGTGTCTAATGGCTCAGACACAATAATAAGATTTTTTTCAACCAAGAACCAAAAATTATTTCTCCAATCTTATCTTCTCTGCCCCTCCTGCTTTCTCAATGCTTTCTTTCTTTCTCTCTGTCAGTGATTTCTCTGTGTCCTAAAATATGGGGATCTAGAGATGCAGTTGTCCTATAAATTTATTACCATTTGCTGTAAAGTTGGTATTTTAAATTTAAAAAAATCTTTTGCTAGAAACGAAGACATTCATATTTCAGCATCCAGCAATGCTTTCTTAAAAAAAAAAGAAAAGAATCCCTTTTAAGCCCTGCTGCCACAGAAGACTCTTAATAATTGATTATAATTGATTTTAACCTTGTCCTAACCCGGACAACATGACTAGCCCAATCATCTTTGTCCAGATGGGCTACGAGAAAGAGAGCTCCCAATATGCTTCTTTAAAAGCTCCAGACATGAGCAGAAGATAAAATATTTAGTCTGTCAAAGCCTTGACCTCCCAATTCTAGCCAGTTTTGAACCTGAATTGATTTCCGACAAGGCATCTAGGGGATGATTACAACAAAATGTACTAAAAGCTGGGCCAGCCTCTCTCTTAACATTCTAGTAGCTTAACCTGTTAATAACAGCAACTGTTTTAGATACAATGCCAATTTCTGCTAACAGATCCTAGAAAATAGATAACCCAGCAAAGTGGGAACAATGGGAACATGCAGTGTCTGAAGGCCTGTTCCTAAACATTGGGCCAATAATGCCATTAAAACACACACTCATCCTATTTAGGGGAGAACACTCTTATTGGGATACTAGTGCTAGAATATAGCTAAGGTTTGAAAGTTAGTAGACAAGTTGTGTGTTTCAGGTCAGTATTTTTGTAGTGAAGGTTGAAATTCTGCATGTGAAAGTTGCTTGCTTTGGGCGATAGGAATGTTGCCCAGGGCCTTATTTCATTGGGTAAATCCTACGGTATGATTCAGCAATTGTGGCCTAAATCAGCTTTTCCATGGGGTAACTGTAATACTTCAGTTTAGTAATACTTCAGTTCAGTGTAAGACATTTTTCAGAGATCAACATAGAAAAAAAGAAAGAGAAAGCAGTAACCCAACCACCTTCTAAATGTATACTCACTGGAAGAATGGGAGGAGGCAGTCATCACACTTGTTGGCCCCATCTTCCAATCCAGTCACCCTCTGTTTAGAAAACTTCCTGAGGTGTGGATCAGAAACCCCAGAATTATCAGCAGTGGCCATGGTGGCTGAGGAATTCTGAGAGCTGTCTATGTGCTTCTGGAGGATACCCAGACTGAAGAAAGCTGCTATAATCTCTGGAAGTCCTGTGGGATGTATGAAATGAGATCCCCATGCCTATGCATAGAAGACAACAAAATTATTTAATTGTAATGTACTGTAGGGCTACATGAGTGAAGTACCTGCTATAGGACAAATAGGGTCACTGCCAGTGAGTATGAGAAAGCTCCTTCTTCCTTCTGACCATCAACTCTCATTCATTGTTTTTTTGTGTTTAGTTGTCTTAAAACAATGGATTGCAGAATATAAAATAATCAATTACAATCAAGTAGTTTAACACTTGATTAAAATTTATAAATCCAAATACATGCAAAATATACCACCCAGTCAAAAGAAAAGATACAGCGTTAAGAAACACCTAAAGTATCATAGCTGGTGTCTCCTGAATACTGGAGATGTGGTGGGTGGAAAACATTCCAAAGGGTGGGCACCTTCCTAGAAAAGGTTTGTTCTCAGCAGCCATCAGATACAGATCATAGATCACAATCAACAAGGCAACTTCCAAAGATCCTAGCAACCATTTAGGGTCTGTCATGGGAAAGGTGATCCACTAGGTAACCAAATCTCAGGTTTTTATGACTGGGCCTTACATGAAGGGGAAATGTTTGAACCAGGCAGCTAGTATAGTTACTGGGAAGATATGATGAGGCAGGCTAATAAGAAGGAAGGAGAGGAGTGCCAGGAAGATTAATGGATGTGTACAGGATGATCAAGGCTGCTGAAAAACTGGCACAGATCACTGAAACCATTTACTGCTGATAACAAGGCCAGGTTTGTATATGCCAATAACAGATACATAAAATTAGATAAAGAGGCAACAGATAAAGAAGGCTATTTGTATAAGAAAATGATTGCAGCAAAAATTATGAAAGACATTATATAAGATGTGTAAAGAGAAAAGGATAATTACAAAGAATGCAGTCAAAGAAGCAAGGAATAGTTAAGATTCGATGTAAGGAAAAATGCAGAGCCAATTTGATGGAAATAAAACGTTTTAGAAGTAGGTAAAAGGATTAAACAAGGAGTCACAGAGTGACTGGAATAAAAAATAAAAGTGATGAAACAATTTAGAGTGAAACTTAAGAGAGGGAATGCTGGTAGGAGTACTTTAGAGATGTGTGTGGAAATGATAGCAATATGTAGAAAATTGAAATGAGTGCTAAGAAAGAAAAAATATGGAAAAGAAAGCCATAATACTGTGAGAACGTTGTAAAATGGTAATGTTTAGACATTGCAACTGGATAAATGTTAAAATACATAGTTTGCTTATAGAATGGCTATGTGACTCATTTAACATTGTGTGAAGACACAACAGGAATACCATTATTGTTCCAATATACAAATGGAAAGGTAGCAAGAGATGAGTGCAAAACCTATAGTTTATCAAGTACACTTGGGAAGGTGTTTATTAGACTTTTGAATGGAAGGGTACAAGAAGTGACAATGAACAAAATTTGGGAAGTACAGTGTGGCTTTATTATATGCAGGCCAGGTATGTAGACCAGATTTTTGCTCTTTAGCAGGTCATTGAGAAATACATGAATGAGAAAAACATTTATTAATTAATTTAATTTATTAATTGACATTTATTAATTTGGAGGAAGCATATGATACAAGTTTAAATTAACATATGAATATGGAGTTGAAAGTTGGTAGTTGAATACGAGGATAGTGGTTCATGGTGAAAATGAATGCATGAAAATAAAAGGAATGCTGAGCAAATGGTTGAACATTAAACAGGGGTAGGACAAGGATATGTGATGTTCTTCCATTGTTTATTATATATATGGACAAATGTAAGGAATACTTATGGTGACGTTAGAGGTATGTTGGTTGCAAACGTGAACATGTCTGTACCTTCATATGCAGTTGATGTCATATTGTTTGCTGAGAACCTGAATGATTTAAGACTCCAATATTGATGAAAAGGCAGTGGGTAGTATGTGATGAATTAAGTTAATCTTTGTCAAAAGAAGTGAAAATGGCTGGGTGCTTCTTTCCATTTCATTAAATGGAAGTGAGAATTGGATATGGTAGGAGAAACATACAGTAAAAGTTGCATTGAATGCAGTGGGAATGAGGCACTTAAGAAGTGTGTGGGGTAAAACAAGAAGAGAGAGAGAGTGAAAAATGAATGGATGATGGAAGAATTTGGATTGAAATCAAAACTGAGTGACCATATAAAAGAAATATGTATGGGTTTCATAGACACAGTGAGGTTCAGTCAGGATCAAATCTGTTCCTTCTCTCTGAAGGGAGAATGACTATAGATTGAGGGAAAGGGGAAAACAAAGAAAGTTATATTGGATGCCACAGATAAAAGGGAAGTTTAAAGAACAAAAGGCTTTGCTCAGTGGTTAGGTGTAGTGAAAGTAAATAGGATTTGCAACAATAAAAAGGTATGGAGAATGTTTACATGTATGGCGTTAGTTTAAACTGGATTTAGTTGTATTTCCCTTTCTTTTTTCTTATCCCCTTTCTTTAATCTTCTCTGTCTCATACCTCCTAGTTCTTACATTTTCCCCCTGCACTTTGCATAATGCTGCTTACCCCAAAAGGGAATAGTGTGATGGATATGTATGTATGTACAGATCTCTTGACATTTCTAAAAGTCTTAGCTCAGGATGCCCGCCCCCCCATCTCCCCAGCACATATATGCTGAAATGTTCTCTTAGAGAACTTGCTACTTATTCCTGAAATCGTCCGGAAACTACTCCATTTGGTTTACTATGAGTCATCCACATTTTCCAAGAAACTCCTCATAGGGCTGGGGGATGGGGAGAGGTGTGTGGCTGGCAGTGAGGGAATAGGGCCAACTGGAGAGACTTCCAGGACATTGTCTCTGCAGCCTCGTCCAATTCACTAAACTGAGACAGAGAATTACAGCTTCTGTGAATCCTGGCAGGCAATGACATTTTTCAACATACTCAGATCCCAAACTGCTCGAAAGTGAGAACTGGTAAGGACAGGTGATGGACACTATCCAAATGAAGCCTGAACACTGAAAGGTATTAGGTTCTGATCATATTCGGTGAAAAAATATTATCTCCCTTCAGTGCAGAAATCGCTCATATCAATATTTCAAGCTTCTCCTTTGTTTCAGTATTCTGACTCATTTTTGATTCCTAAGCTTTTCATCCAGGCCCATTTTGTTTCTTCTTCACCCTTCTGCAGGACAAACCAAAGTGTCCGCATCAGAAAGCAACTTTGCATTTCTTATGATAAGAATATTGAGGGACAGTGGGTTTCTCTCTCTCTCTCTCTCTCTCTCTCTCTCTCTCTCTTTCTTTCTTTCTTTCTTTCTTTCTTTCTTTTTGCTGGTTACCTGCAAGCAATTACAGCCGTCAGTACCATATTCTCACCATGGAAACTTTTTGTTTTATGGAACAATTGGTCTGCTTATCAGATCTGCTCATTCCCTTGTTGTAGTAATGAACAATGCTACATCTGAGAGAGAAATTCAAAGTGCATCATTTATCTTCGCCTATTTTCAATTAGGCCAAGTAAAGTGTAAGTCAGTTCCAGACTATACTATGGGAGCAGAGAAGGTAAATTTATTATACCACTAGAGTGCTAATCTTAGCAGATGGTTGAGAAAAAAAAATACTTCCAGCATGAAATATGCTAAAGCAGTAAATTCAAAACAAGGTGGATGTTATCAGGTAATACCTCCCCAGTGTGAGGTAAAAAACCCTATGCGACAACTCAGCATTCTTGCACACTCTGGGTGAACATTGCTGGATATGGGATACTCTCTAGGAGGAGAAAAACAAGCAAAATGAGGATAAAAAACACCCTGTAGACAATTTGAACTATGTCTAATGAAAGGGACAGGCAGATCTGGTTTTGGAATTCTTTACTGTCCTTCCCCTAGATAGCCATTGTTTTCCTATAGACCAATAAAGTGGGTAGATGCTTGATACAGAATCCTTCACTTTTATCTATGACTGGAAAAAATCTAGTATTATGTATACAAACATATTAACATTTTCAAATATATTTATTCCCACCCATCCCAAAATCCAGTTGGTGATAGTATTTGAAAATCAAATGCAATAAAATCAAATGCTAATAATGCGTTTCACATTTTAAAAAATGTTTTAAAAGAAAATGCAAATTTTAGGAATCTAGTAAGTCTAGTCATATGTACATTTACTCAGAAATGTCCAACTGCCTGCAGTTTCATTCACGATTACTTGAAAGTAAAATTCATCAGACTCAGGATTTGATTGTCAAGAGAATATTGCACAAAAAAATTACAAGCATTAAAACTACAAATAACTTCCTTCCTTCCTTCCTTCCTTCCTTCCTTCCTTCCTTCCTTCCTTCCTTCCTTCCTTCCTTCCTTCCTTCCTTCCTTCCTTCCTTCCTTCCTTCCTTCCACATAGATAAGAGATGTATGGTTCACTAGAATTCTACTAGCTTTCTGTCCAATATTTTACTGACAAAAGCCTTTCTAATCAGCTGAATGTCACTTTTAGCAAAATGTGCTGATGTGACCTTAAAGAAGGGCAAAACAAATGTACTCATAAGATCCCAAGAAATTAAACCACTGAACCAAAAATCTTTGACATTTTCCTGAAATTCCTTGAATGTTTTGTGTGGAAAAAAGTATTCCAAGATTCACTTTCAGGTTTTCTATCAGAGTAGCATTGGTTCATATGAACAACTGGATGAGAATCTGGAGACCCATTTCCACAAGTCCTTTCTGCTGGGATGGCTTCTTTGCTCACAATCAAATGTCACGGATATGCTGTGATGGATTCCCAAAACATATATATTTTAGGGAGCCTATCTAATGCAAGTGATGCCAGTTACATTCGAAGCATATTAAAGTGTTTCTGCCCCTGGGAAACCATAACCTGGAATTCAGTGATGTAACCAGGGATTTCTAAGTAGAGTAGTAATTTTCAGCATTCTGTAAGGCTACAGAGTCAACAAACATCAGAGAAACAAGGCCTTTGGACTTTTCAACTGTTTCTTTACAGCTGTTCTGTCAAGCTACCTATTATTTTCTACCTGCAGTTGATTAATTTACAGCTTTGCAAATTGATGCCTGGCAACCTGGCATCCTCCAGATATTTTAGATTACAAATTGAGACTACAATTAGCTTCAGCTAATTCAAATAGCAGCAAAGTTTAATGAATATTGTAGTCCCAAACAACTGGACATCAGGATTCCTCTAACTGTATCAAAGCTGCTTTCTTCCGTCTCCATCTCTTTTCCATGGTTGTCTGCCTTTTACTTTATAAGCCTCAGGGCTAGGGGTTGTCTCATGACTGACATCTGAACATCAGTCTGAGAAGAAGAGAGATGTTATTTCATCTTCCACACTTCAATAGGTCCACTATTTGGATGACCTGCAAAAAAGAATGAACTTGGATTAATCAGCTAGTTATTGGGAACTATTTTGTCATCTTGGGCATGAATCAATCCCCTTATCTTATAGTTCCTACCAGTAGGCACTTCTGGGTTGTTCCTACCCCCCTCCAACTCCCAAGATGGCATTGATGCCTAGATCTAAAGCAAAGTGTTACATTAATTTGAAATTAGTCTAATTTCAATAAGCAATTATTTGTTTATTAAAAATGCATACCCTGTTTGTCTTTACAAAATAATCACACCCCCTACAGGCAAATAGCAGAATACCTGAATCTCCATATAATGTAATAGAGTAGCTCAGTAAATGTTAACTTTTTTCCAGTAAAATGCACCCTATTCATGAGCTCTGCACTTCATGATGTTTTTCTGAATGGAGACATTTGGTACTGTATATGTACGTATATGGACAGATGATAAAACACAGTAGAAAACAGAGGTAGGCAGCTTATGGCTCCAGGGCTAAAAGTAGCCCCCATTTTTTCAGCCATTATATCCCCCTGTGACCAAGATTACTCAAACCTGACAGCACAGTGTCCTGTCATTCTGAGGTGGGAAACAGAGGAAAAGTTTATTGTGAGCCCTGAAACAGATCTATCACTATTCAGGAATGAACAAAACTCCCCAAACTCCACCACTAAACAACCAACAAGCTTACCAATTTCTGTGAAATGACCCCAGCCACTTCGTTATATACAACCCTGGACCCCCAAAACCTGCCCACTCCTGGGGAAAAAAAGTGGTTTTTCATAAGCTTCTGTGCTTTTATATCATGGCAACGACTGGTCCATTTATAGATGAATTCACAGTGATTATTTTCATACCTGAAGGCACATGAGTGCTCATGCACAGCTAATTGAAATAATACTTTTCTTTCACATGTTTCAGCATGGAGTGACTTATATAGCAAATATACACTTTTAAAAAAAAGCATTGAAACTGCACTATTTGTGGACTAAAACATAATACAACTTCAGTTTTGGATACAGAGGCCTGTATTTTACTTACTGTGAAGAGAGGACTCTTTGGAGAAGACCCTGATGCTGGGAAAGATTGAAGGCAAACGGAGAAGAGGACGGCAGAGGATGAGATGGTTAGATAGCATCACTGAAGCAATGAGCATGAAACTGAGCAAACTCAGGGAGGCAGTGAAGGACAGGAAGGCCTGGCGCAATATGGTTCATGGGGTCACGAAGAGTCGGACACGACTTAACGACTGAACAACAACAACATTTTACTTACATCTGCAATAAAAATGGGCAGATCTGTCTGAATCCAATCCATGCCATATATTCAGTATGCACTCATCCAGCCTAAGAAGAGGGGTGAAAAATTCTGAAACCTCATTCGTGATTTTGCAGCATTGTAATTGATCTCAATAGGGTTATTGTCTGACTGTAGCTTTGGGAGTTTCAGTTTCTTTTCAGTTCAATGACAGGGACCAGGAGGCCAAGGAAACCACAGATTCATTGCATGTTGCATGCACAGCCCTGACTGCAATGGGCAACATGGCAATGAATTAAATTTGTGGCAAAGTTTTCCCTGAATGCTCATAGTCAATGTCAAGTTAAAGTAATCCCCTGTATTGTATTTTAGACATTGCATAACCACGTGGGTTGAGGATTATTGTTATATATTCTGGAACCGCTAGAAGGAGCAAAGGCAACATTTGGCAACAACAAGTGCTGAGTCACATAAAAGTGACAAAAAAGAGACTGGGGACCGTTCACCCAAATGCAGTATTTATCACCACGTTCACTGATGCCTTGCTCACACAGGAACCCTCCTGCAGCTTTGAAGGCTAATGTAACTCTCATCTTCAACAACAGTGTTGCATCTCTGGAAACTCTAGAAGGGACTTGGGGATGAAGGAGGGAGGGGGCAGAAAGAAAAGGAAAAATCAATAGCACTTCATGAGCAAAGTCTCAGTCTTCTTTTTTACGAGGATTCTGTCAGTGCAAGTGGCCATTACATTACTTGAAAGGCATGATATGAAATTGCTTCTACAAGATATAAGACACAGGCTCTGCAAGAACCTGGGGAGAGTATTTTAGTCAACCTTAAATAGTTTCATCATGTAATTACTTCAAGTGGCACATCTCCAGTGGCAGCTCTCGCACGGGGGCGTGCTTTCTATTATGCGGATGGAAATGAATAGGCCGGGGGGTGGCTCACAATCTGAGGCCAGCCGAACAACATGAAGTCTGACTGAGCCACAAAATCGAGCGGGAAAATAGACCTCCTTTGTTTTGGTGTTCGTTCTTTGTAATTAGTGGTTTTCAACTAAAGCAACTGAACTCATAAGACTATGTCAGCCAGTTTGTCCATCTAAGAACATCTGCTTTAACCAGCAGTATGGTCATAGAGGCTTTTGACCTCGGCTCTATAGGTGTTTGTAATTTGATGTGGTGACCCAAGCCACAAGCATATACACTCATGTTTCAGGGGTCAGCATTGTAAACCATGCAGTCAGGGAGAAAAGAAATGTGAAGAGTCCAAGACAAAGCCAAGATGTCCTCTATAGAATAGGATGCATGGCTACGCAAGTAGAATTTCATCTCGACCTTCTAGACTGGGGCACCTGCTCATGGAACCTCTTGGTACTTCCACAGTAAATGGTAAAGTCGCATTGTTGTTCTTGCTTTTGATGTAATTGATGTGGCAGGGTTCTAAGGGTGATTTATGCGCAGCAGAGGCTGATTCCTGATGCACTGCTTTTTAATGGCTGGATTTATTGTGCTAAGTTGGATGGTTTTAACATTTTGTTTTATTTTTTTTTTCTTTAATGCTAAGCCACATTAAAAGCTTTGGTGGGGAAGCAGAGCACACATTCCAAAATTAGTAAAGTAATTAACCTGTTAATCCAGTGGCATGCACAGTCAGTTCTTGGTCTTTTGTTTTCATCCCAAACATTCCCAGCGCCAAAGGAAGGAGCCGTTACAAAAACTGAGAAGATTGTAATGCTACTGCAAAATCAAAAAGCTCCGTAGGTGGCTCATGTTACAGTTTTCCCACTGGAGCACAGAAAGTCTCACTGATAGCTTCATCAAGTCCACCCTGATTTGAAGAATGACCATCCGATTGGGGATACATCCGTTAAAGAATGCCTCTAAGGAAAGGAAGGGTTTAGGATCGTTTTCTTGCAATAAATGCACTTTGCAGTTGTAGGAAGCTACCCTTTGAATGTGGGCATGGAGGCCCTTCTCCTGTATCCTCCTTGGAGAGCTGCTGCATCTTCAGGCAATGTCTTGACCTAGCCAGGATAGCACCTACTCATCCAGTCTGGTCATCTAAGGAAGGCCTGCTAAGGTTCCCTCCTCCTTGGGAGGTTCACAGAGGTAGGGCAAGATGTCAGATCTTCTCACTAGTAGCCCCCACTTTGTGAAATTCTTGCCCCCTGGAGGGCTGTGCCACCCTCCTTGCTTTTTGTTAAACAAATAAAAACTCCTTTTTCAAAGCAACTTCAGACTGAGATAATTGGGGGTACACACACACACACACACACACACATACCTCTCCCTCTCCCTCTCTCCCTCTCTCTAGGCATGAGTGTATTTGTCATTGTATGATTTGGGCAGCTTAGAAAACCTGTAAAACTCAAGGTTTCCCTTGAATGAGCCTGATTCTGGGATCCAGTTAGAACTAGGGTTTTAGATTTAAAGAAGTATTTTTTTAAAAAAAAATATTGTAACAGTCTATTTTAACATTTGTCATTTTATAAGTATCTTTCCTCGTGAGTTTTTTTTTTTCCTTTAAAAGTAGTCCTAACATATTTTAAACAAATAGATGTGTAGTGTCTTGATACTATAGATACTGACCTCCCAAAGTATGTTTTGATCCTGTCTTTAGGGACATCACAACTCAGCGCTACTCTATTCTGGGCAGGCTGTCTTGTGTATCAAGTCAGTTCTTTATGTCTATATGGATTTTCCAGTACAGGAAAGGTGGATTAACCTTTACCATCCCATGCATACTAGGCCACTATGGACTTATTTTTGAGTAAGTAAAACTGGAAGTGCAGTTTTATAACACTTGCCCATATGATACGTAGAATATAGTCCTTTGGGAATAGTTGAAGCAAGACACAAAGATTAAAAAAATATTTCAAATATCTTCCATTTGGTTATATACTGTATGCCAGGAATTGACAACATAGTTCCAGTTGATTTTGGATCATTCATTGATCTTGAATGGTATGTAGAGCCATCCAAAATTAATTTAAATGTCCAAAATTCTGTGTGAGATTGCATAGGATTTAATTTTTCTTGCATGACATTTGATAAGATATCATCCTGAAATAATATTAAATCTT